>NC_081405.1:584860935-585075935 GCF_030272615.1 Cryptomeria japonica
GACAGTCAAACCGGGGGCAAAGCCAGTGAAACAAAAATTAAGGAAAATGCATCCACAAGTGGCATTACTAGTCAAAGCAGAGCTGGAGAAATTATTGGATGTCGGATTCATACGCCCAATTGATTATCCCGAATGGATCTCCAATTTAGTACCTGTCAGTAAACCAGATCGCAGCATCAGAATATGTACAGATTTTAGAGACATCAACAAAGCTTGTCCGAAAGATGACTTCCCATTACCAAATATTGACTTGATCGTTGATCTCACAGCAGGTCATGAAAGGTTATCATTAATGGATGGATTTTTTGGTTATAATCAAATCAGGATTGCACCTGACGATCAACACAAAACATCATTCACTTGTCCGTGGGGAACTTTCTGTTGGAATGTCATGCCCTTTGGGCTGAAAAATGCAGGTGCTACATATCAAAGAGCTATGACTACTATTTTTCATGATCTCATGCATGTAACTGTGGAAGATTATGTTGATGATCTCTTGGGTAAATCAATAGACAGAGATACACATTTGGACATACTTTCAGTCGTCTTTGATCGGTTGGAAAAGTACAAGGTAAGATTAAACCCCAAGAAATGTGTCTTTGGTGTAACCTCCGGGAAACTCCTAGGATTCATTGTATCCAAAAGAGGAATTGAAGCAGATCCAGCAAAAGTCAAAGCTATCTTGGAAATGCAACCACCAAGAAATATCAGTCAACTTCGATCCTTACAAGGGAGACTCCAGTCCATACGAAGATTCATAGCACAACTGGCGGATAAGTGTAATCCTTTTCAACACCTTCTACATAAAAACATCAAATTCAAATGGGATGACAACTGTCAACAGGCTTTACAGACGCTCAAAGATTATCTTCTAAATCTGCCAGTTCTGATGCCACCAGTTCCAGATCAACCACTGTTATTATACATATCAGCTACTCCAACAGCACTGGGGGCACTCCTAGCGCAACAAATAGCTGACGGCAAGGAAAAAGCAGTATACTATATCAGTCGCACATTGGTGGGATATGAGCTAAACTACACACCAATCGAGCGTGCATGTCTCGCTGTGGTCTTTGCTTCACAGAAATTGCGACATTATATGCTCACTCACAAGACTAAGTTGATTGCAAGAATTGATCCATTAAAGTACCTTCTCAACAAAGCTACACTTACTGGGCGACTGGCCAAATGGGTAATGATATTGAGTGAATTTGACATTGAGTATGTGGACAGAAAAGCAATAAAAGGACAAGCCATCGCAGATCAATTAGCAGATGCTCCCATGATAGATGATGTTCCTTTAAATTCAGAATTTCTAGATGAATCCATTTTAACAGTGTCACATGCAAAGCCATGGCAACTGTACTTCGATGGCTCATACACACAGCATGGGCCAGGAGCTGGCATCCTCTTTATAACTCCTCAAGGGGATTCTATACCAAAATCATACCGCTTATCATTTCCTTGCACCAACAATATAGCGGAATATGAGGCATTAACAACTGGATTACGAATTCCAGTTCAATGGAAGATCCAGGAACTTCGTGTTTTTGGAGACTCCCAACTTGTTATCCGTCAAGCAACTGATGATTACCAAACAAAAGATGAAAAATTACTGCCTTACAAGCAAATGGTGGATGATTTGAAACAACACTTTACAAAGATAGATTTTGAGCAGATACCAAGAGAGCAGAATCGTGCTGCAGATGCCATGGCTACAATTGCTTCACTAATTGATCTACCTCAAAATGAGACCTGCTATGAGTTCTTGGTAGACAACTTGTTGGTTCCTTCATATGAGATCACTCCTACTGAAATGATATGCGTTGTTGGTCCCGAATCCCAGTTATATGGTTCCATTTTTACATACCTTCGCGACAATATCTTACCTCCTGATATATCAAACAACCAACGCCGCACTTTCATTCGCCAATCCTCTCGATATGTCATTTTAGCTGATATCCTATACCGACGAGGTCTAGATGGCACTCTTCTTAGATGTTTAGAAAGCGACGAAGCTCAGATTGCGTTACGTGAAGTGCATGAAGGGATATGTGGTCTGCATACTAGTGGTCCTACCTTGGCCAAGAAACTCATTAGGACTGGATATTACTAGCCCAATATGGAGAAAGACTCATATCAGTTTGTCAAGAAATGTAAGCAATGTCAAATTCATGGAGACCTCATACATGTGCCGGCACAAGAACTACAACCACTTGCATCTCCTTGGCCCTTTTGTCAGTGGGGACTCGATCTCATAGGCAAGATTCACCCTCCTTCTTCCAATGGTCATAAATTCATTATCACAGCCACATAGTACTTCACAAAGTGGATTGAAGCCGTACCTCTCACACAAGTCACTGGAAAACAAATTGCTACTTTCATCCTTAACTATATCATTTGCCGATATGGTATTCCTAAGTCCATTATTACTGATAACGGGCGTCCCTTCAAAAATCAGGATGTTCGTGAACTCTGTGACCGCTTCCATATTTCCCATCGTTTCTCCACACCATATTACCCCCAAGGTAACGGCCAAGCTGAGGCGTCTAATAAAACAATCCTTAAAATCCTCAAGAAGATAGTCGACGACGCTAGCCGTAACTGGCATATCCAACTCAATCCTGCACTTTGGGCCTACCGCACAAGTGTCCGTACACCTACAGGAGCTACACCCTATTCACTAGTTTATGGTTCTGAAGCCATCTTCCCTATTAAGGTCGAGTTACCCTCTTTACGGGTCTCTTTGCAAAACATCATCACTGATGAAGACTACAAGGTCTCTCACTTACAAGAACTAGAATTGCTGGATGAATGGAGACAAACTGCTTTTAATCATCTCAAGGCTTACCAACAACGAATGAGTCGCAGCTACAATCACAAGGTCAAGCCTCGCACATTTGAGGTAGGTGACTTGGTTCTTAGAGAAAACCCCAAGAATCAGCAAGACAGAGAAAAGAAGGGCAAGTTTGAACCAAACTGGCTTGGTCCTTACATCATCACAGCAGTATATGGCTCTGGGGCATATCAGCTCTCAACTACAGAAGGTGAACCTTTGGAGGATCCTATCAACAACATGCACCTTCGCAGGTTCTACACATAGCTCGTCGGAATATCCTAATTCAAAAATACAAAAAAAATTATAAAACAAAAAAAAAAAACATTGAAAAAATCAAAAAGTAAAGAGAAATAATTTCGTCCAACGGTGAAAACCACTTCGGTGGCGCCCTGGGCAAGTACCATGGTGAAAACTGGGTTCTCAGTGCCATGCATAGAGACATTTCTCCTCCCTCCTTCAGGATTCTCTTTCATCATTTCACTTTGCACACACTCACAACCTATTCATTCATAATAAACTTACCCATTCCCATCATGGCTTGTCAATTGATCTACCCAAGATTGGTTAGCCATTCATAATAAACCTCCCTTTTCATCCCTTTCCGTCCATAATAAATCAGATCCTATTTGTGGCTAAGGCAAAATCCTACGTCTAGTGATGGGTGTGGAACTGAGAACATCACATGTTTCGAGGAGTACAGTTTCTTCCAGCTTCCTTCAGTCTATTCGCGCACAATCCGCAATAAAGCAACATTTGCATCACAGATCCACAATAAAGTTTCGTCTTCTCCGCAATAAAGTATCAGTTTCATGGATTCAGTCAGTTTCAGATGAGACACAGCAGCAACAATGGGCTTCAACAAATCAAATCTTTCAACAGACTCAGACAACATTATGGTTCAGTGCTATCTATCCTTTCTGTGAAAGTAAACATTGTGACCACAATCAAATAAGACTTATACAAGTGACAAGAGACACTAAACTTGAGGACTACAGTGGATGTTGGTGTGGAGTCTTGGTTTTCTTTTGATTTCATATTTTTTTTGGTGACATGTCTTTTAGCTTTTCCGGGATGTCTCTGACTAGAGATTATATCTCCAGGATGTCTTTGACTAGAAAGGCGAGGATGGGGTATCGTCACCTATTTTCTTTGCTGTCTGTGGATTGTCTTTTAGTAATGCTATGACTTGTCCAAGGATATGAGGACACTGTGAGTCTAGTATGAACTGGGGCATTCCTTGTTTGTGACTGTCCTATCTCCATGCAAACAGGTACAAGGACTTTCTGGGTCGAACATATGCTTCGATTGTCATAACCTACTTGCCATAATAAAGCTCAATGATGATAACGCACAAGAAGCTCTTTCACTTTCATATCTTCTGTCTTCCATCCCCCCTTTCTTGATTGACTTCCATCGTCCTTCTCGAGTCCGTGTAGCCCGCTATCACATGACTGAGTATAATGACACACCAAAAACATTTGCATTTCATGTAGTTGCACCCGCATTACCACATATAAGCATTTCATACATACATATAGATATCACAACTGCATCACATCCTGCACACAACACCTGTTAACACAATAATCATTTGCATTATCATATTCATCTGCATTACATACATTCACATTTGCATCATGCATCGCATATACAACATAAAAGAACAAAAATATATATTGCATTGCATTATATACATATTTGCATCCATATCATAAGCATACATTCTAAGAACATCTCATCACATAGGTACACATGCATATAGCTGCCGCAAAAATGAATCATCTCTCATATATATAATCAAAAATGTCATGATACAATGATGTCAAAAAATCATATGGCTACAATCACCCGCAGGTGTATACAATACAAAAAATGGTACAAATACTGATACAAGGGAGCCCTCTATGGCTATGATGAACTCCCTCCCTCGGAGCCGCCTGGCCTCGACGGAATCTGAGCCCTAGAAGGACCCGCTCCAGGATCACCCTGCCTGTCTGGTGGTGGTGGAGGACCCATGACCCCACCACTCGATGCCTGTCTCCTTCGGCTCCCTTCCATAGCTGTCGCTGTCTACGATGGTCTATGGAAGCTCCTCGCCCGCTGATCTGCTGGCACGACACCATAATACAGGTCCCTCTAGTAGGCAATCTCCTCTCCGGCTCGCAGGACATATGCGTAGCCTGCTCCTGTGTCCTCCGCCGCCTGCCTCCTTACCCTCAGCGCTGTCTCAGCCTCTGTGTAGTGCTGGATAGCCTGATCTTGCTCTCGCTTAGTATCCCTGAGCCTGGTCCTGAGCCGATCCCTCTCCCTCTCCAGATCCTGAATCTCATTTGCTTGGCCCTGGCAGATCTCCCTCAGATCTAGCAGCTCAGCCTCCATTGGGTCAACCCCCTCTGCCTTTGCCTCTACCCGTGGCTCTCCCTCTGCGGGTGCCTGCCCCTGTACCTGTCCCTGTACCTGTAGTGGTGCCTGAACGGGTACCTGTCTCGGTACATGCCTAGGTCCCTATACCTGTCTCTGTCCCTGTGCCTGTACTAGCACCTGTCCCTGCACCTGTCCCTGTCTCTGTCCCTGTGCTCTAGGACCCTGTGCTGCTGGTACCTGCAGGGGCACTCCACCGCGACCCCTCACCACCTGGGCCTGTCCCTCCTGTCCACCCTCTCTCTGAGGTGCCACCCTCCTCTCCCCAACTACTCCCCTCTGCCGCCGTCGGCCTCTACCCCCATCACCCCCACCATCATCATCATCATCATCTCCTCCTCCATCTCCATCCAGTAGCTCTCCTGGATTTGTCAGTCGGGGGAATGGATGCTCTGCCCAATACGCTGTATACTCTACATCCATCCCGGCGTCCTCAATCTTAGGCCACATGTCCCAAGGAAGAGGTATCATCTCTGCCAGCTGTGTGACTGCCTGATCATATGACAATAAAGGCTCGAACTGCACCTAATCCCTAACTGTACGGGCATACATACCTGAGCCTCGTGGCATCCTCTGGATCCGGCCAAACTGTCGGCTAATCCTATCTACCAGCTGCCTCTCCAGTATATAGGGCATCCACCCAATCAAATACCTGCTCCGGAAGGTGTACGATAGCTCCACTGCATCATCCTCCCACTCCTCGCATCCCAGATACGACCTCCAGATGACGACATCAATGTCATCTATCACTCGCCGCCAATACTCTAACCTGCCAATCCAAGGCTGTGAAGTGATCATGTCGTACAGATGAACAAAAATTCATCCATGACCTCTCCCTCTGAAGTGTATCGGCCGCGTGATAGGAAGATGCTCGTATGCCCAAACCTGCAGTAGTGTCACTCCACAACCTAGTCTCACTGACCCATGGTAGACAAACTGGTGAAGCTCATAATATAGGTGGGCCAAAACACATGGACCCCACGCATATCTGGTGTGCTGCGTCACCAATATCTCCAGTGCTCCTCCCCAGCCCACTGCCAACCCCCGTGTCGCTCTGTCCGGACATAGGAACCCACTGATAGCTCCTCCAATCACAGCTGGCAAAACTAACCCTGTCGCAGTCATGGTATCCCATGCCACATGTCCTGCTCTCATCTCTAGGCCGGGATCCTGAAACACCCGTCTCAAAGCCTCTTTGTCTCCGTCGCGATCGTATGGAATCAGCTCTCCATCGATCGGTATCCGCAGAATCCGGTAGACATCCTCGAGGGTGACTGTCATCTCACCCATCGACAAATGAAATGTGCATGTCTCTGAATGCCATCTCTCGGCCAGCGCAGTCAGCAAACCCATGTTTTCTCGAAACTCAGGCACATACAATACGTGTCTCAAACCCATCTCCTCGATGGCAGCTCTATCCTGAACAGACAACTCCGGTCGCAACCTCTGTGTGGACGGGAATCTCTCCCGTGATTCTAGCATAGGCAAATACTCCTGCAATCAAACAAATCAATCATGTCAGTCATGGTGGCATTCACTGTTCATCACAAAATGCTACTCGCTATCTAAATGCATATGGTTATCTATCTTAGTGACACTCACTGTTCATCACAAAGTGTTGCTATCTATCCTAGTAGTGCTCCCTGTTCATCACAAAGTACTACATGTGTAACATTCCCTGTTCATCACAAAGTGTTACTCACATTTTGCACTCCCTGTTCATCACAAAGTGCTGCTCATACTTTGGGTACTCCCTGTTCATCACAAAGTACTCTATCTTGGTGCTCCATGTTCATCACAAAGTGCCTTGATCTATCCTAGTCTTCCTAGAGGACCTGCTTGAGTGTATCCTCTCAGCAGCTTATCCAATCGACAGTGTATGTTCATCACAGAACTGCCGATTTGACCTAGAAGACCAAAACCTTGCATTTTCAGACACAAACACGTTTCTAACTCACAAACGCGCCTATAGACTGCACAAGCGCGCCTGAACAATGCAAATGCGTCTGTTTGACATAAATGTGCCTACATTATTCATAAACGCGACTTTGGCACACAAACGCCCCTTCAAGACGCAGACGCGTCCGCATTAGACACCAACGCGGTTCCAGACGCAGACGCGCCTGACACCGACACAGATGCGCCTGGCGGACACAGACGTGCCTGGCACCGACGCAGACGCGGTTGCACATTTTTTCACTTTTTTTGTGCCCTATTCCTAAGCGCATTTATTGCTAACTAGCATGCATTAATGACAAAATTGAATGCGTCAAAGTACAAGGAGGTTTGGTGGTACTTATCGGCTCTCCTGTCTCTGCTGGTCTCTGAAATCGACGAACGCGATCGAATCTGTGTACAAAAGCCATCGCTGCTGACTGCTGCTGCTCTTTTTCTCGCTCTGCACTGTGATCTCGTGAGGGTGTAGATGACAATGAGGATGTCTTTTGCCCGTGGTCTATCTTATAGCCTACCCTAGCCCTCGCCTTCATTTCCTAAGTCAGTCTTCATTATCCCGTGACTTTGTCACTTTATCCGACCATTCCATTCTAGCCTTTCTTTCTTATCGAGAGATTGTCTGCAATCTTTCCAGACTTTTTCATCCAATCTCTCGAGGGGGCATATCATTCCCATCCTGGGGCAACTCTGTATCAGTTCATCTTATCTTCTTTGAAACAATGCGACAAGCCACATTGTCTCAAAGAGGGGCAAAATGTAGACACCTAAAATTGTCCAGTCTAATTAAATAAATATTTATTTAATTATCTAAGCCTAATTCTTCTATTAATTAAATAAATCTTTATTTATTTAATTAATTCATTTATCCTCTTCTAGCCTTATTTCTCATTTAAATAAATACATTTATTTATTTAAATTATCCTTTTCCTAAATTAAATAAATATCTTATTTATTTAATTATCCCACTTCTTCTATTAATTAAATAAATCTTTATTTATTTAATTAATTCATTAGCCTTTTCTACACATGACACATGTCATTCATCTCTTAACTCATACACTACCTACCCCTCTCATTATTTTACTATTTCTTTTACCTACCCTCTAATCATAGCCGACCTCCTTTTACACCACTTAATCTTATCCCTCCATTTCATATTGTGTCTTCTATATAAGAAGATGCTTCCTTCACTATCAGACCCTAATCAAGCATTCTAATGACCTAATCGACAATTTGAAGGACTTGACTACACTACGATCCTACTTGCAACCACATTCCATTCTTTGTTGAGCTCTTGTGCACATAAAATCTGAGAGCAAATATATCAAGCAAGATCAATGGAGATAGGAAGAATGGAGATCCAAACCCTATTGGACATGTGATGGTATAATCTTTGTGATTTCATTTGATTTGCATTGTCTTAGGTAATCTTCATATGTTATGGTGGATCTTTGTTGTTGTTAGGCTAGGGTTTTGTGGTTGGATTCATTTAGCCTATCAATCTTGTTATTATTGTTATCCATTTTCACCATACACAATAATAATATAATATTAGTGTTATGATACAATGATGTCAAAATCTCATATAGCTACAAAATCGCTCGAAGGTGTCTACATCACCATACAATAAAATTGATATAAAATGGGATCATAGAGAGCTATGATGAACTCCCTCCCTCAGAGCCAATAGGTCTCGAAGGAATCTGAGCTCTCGAATTCACAGCCCCAGGATCATCTTGCATGTCCCCTCCTACTGATGGTGGTGTAGGTGGACCCATAACACCCCCACTAGATGTTGCTCATCTGTCCTTGCCTGTGGTGGCCATGTAGGAAGCTCTCCTATAGCTATCGACCCTTAGGTGTGGAGGAACTGTTGCATAGTATAAATTCCTCCAGTATGCTATCTTCTCTCCTTCCTAGAGACAAAAAGCAAATCCTACTCCAAAGTCACCTGATGCTGCAGCCCGTCCTACCCTCAATGCCTCCTCTGCGGATGTATACCATTGTATGGACTTGTCTCTCTCCCTCAACATCTCTCCCAACTATCCCCTCAATCAAGTCACATCTCTCTCAAGATCATCAATCTCATCAGCCTATCCCTGAGTGAGCTCTCGAAGCATGAGAAGCTCATCCTCCTCCTCATCTCCTCCCCAGAATCCCTTTGCTTTCCCACCCTGCTTTGGTCCACCCTATACCTATCTTATTCCAACCTATACCTGTCCCTGTACCTAAGCAGGACCCTATAATAGATGTCCTACTCTCCCTCTACGTGGCCTCAGTGGTTTGCCTCCCTCCCCACCTCCATGTGCTCCCTCTATCCTCCCTCCATCCCTCTATCCTCCTCTCCCCCGCACTATCCTCCTCTCCCCTCCTCTCCTTCGTGTCCTCTATCAGCCACCTCCATCCTCATCATCATCATCATCCTCCTGTATAGGTATGGGCTCTACAGGATCTGTTAGTCGTGGAAATGGATGTGCCTCAAAATATGCTCTGTACTCATCATCCATCCCTGCATCAACTATATCTGGCAAAATGACCCAAGGCATACGTACCATCTCCTAGAACTAGGTAATTGTCGCATCATATGACAAAATCGCCCCCCAATGAGCTTACTCCTTGACAATATGTGCGAACTCTCTTGACCCTCGTGGCATTTGTTGTCTCCTATTGAACTGCCTAGTAACCCTATCTATCAAATGCTTGTTTAAAATGTACGAAGTCCTCTCGACGAGATAGCAACTGTGAAAACAAAATGGTAGCTCTGTGGCGTCCTCCTCCCAGGCTTCAAATAAATATACGGTCGTCATGTAACATTGTCTATATCATCAATGAAATGCTGCCAGTACTCTACCTTCCCAATCTGTGGTTGGGAAGTAATCATGTTATAATAATGGACATATGCATGTCCATGCCCTTTGAATTTGAAATGGATTGGCCTCATCACTACTATATGCTCATAGGCCCATACTTGTAGTAATGTCACTCCACAACCTAACCCGTAGCCACCAAGGTAAACAAACCGATGAAGCTAATGGTATAGGTGTGCTAGTACACAAGGTCCCCATGCGAATCTCCTCCTCTTAGTGAGTAGGATCTCCAATGTCCTCCCCCATCCAATGGCCAATCCACACGTCACCTTGTCGGGACATAGATACCCGTTGATCATCCCTTCTAACACTGTTACCAATGTCTGTACACTGGAATACATGATATCCCAACTCAAATATCCTAGTTTGATCTCTAGATCTAGGTCTCTAAAGACTTGTCAGAGCATATATTTGTCTCCCTCCCAGTCATATACTACTAGATCTCCATGGATCGGTATCCGTAGTATCCTATATACATCCTCTATTGTGATTGACATCTCACTAGTTGACAAATGAAATGTGCATGTCTCTGAGTGCCACCTCTCTCCAAGAGCAATCAAAAGTCTTGTGTTCATCTGAATCTCTGGCATAAACATCACATGCCTTAGTCCCATAGCATCAATGGTGGCATGATCATCGTCAGTCAACTTTGGTCGTAACCGCTGAGTCAATGGGAATCTCTCTCGTGACTCTAGTTGGGGCAAGTCCTCCTGCATTCAATCAAATCAATCATGTCAATATTAATGGTACTCATGTTCATCACATAGTGCTACATGTCTTATCCTATCTATTATAGTGCTTATGTTTATCACATGGTGTTCTATCCTAGTGTATATGTTTGTCACATTGCACTTTATCCTATCTTGCTAGAGCACTCGCTAGATTTTATCAATTCAATAGCTTATCTTATACTCAGCTTAGCAAACCTACCTATTTTAGGGCACATGTTGAGTGAATCCTCTCAGCAACTTATTCAATTTGCAACATATATTTATCACAGGATTGTCAATTCTAGCCTTGTTTGCAGTTTATCTTCCCTAGGGCACCTGTTTGAGTGAGTCCTCTTAGCAACTTATCCAATTAACACATAACTATCAATTCTTGCCTTTTCCTAGACATAGACACGTTTTTGCCACTCAGACACGCTTTTACCCAACACATACGTGTTTCTACAACATAGGCGTGCTTTAACAACACAAACATGGCACTATTCTACATAAACATTCTTTTTGACATAGGCACATTTGTTTATCAGATACGTGACCATATATGCACACAAATGCGATGACATTCACAGACACATGCAAACTTGACCCAGACGTGCCTATTTGTCACAGACGCGGTCAAACCTAACCTAGACACATTTCTAGCCTAAATTATCGATTTTGTTTTTTGCTAAACTACTCCTAGAATGCATTAAATGCGTCATAAATTCAAAACGTACAAAGTAAGGTCAAGGTATATACTGGCTCACCCATGTCATCTAGCCGCTGGTATCATTAGACATGATCAAATTTGTGGAGCCTCTCTGCCATCTCTCCTTTGTTGGCATTTTGGTGTATTTTGTATGATCGGTGAATGATATGGTTGTCATTGTTGGCAACATCATCTTCCAAGTCTTCACAGTCTATCGACAAAGAAGTAAAGGATAATCGGTAAAGAACAAGAGTTCCTTTTTCTATCGGCAGTGAGTAGACTAGTATATAGAGGTTAACTGGCTAAGCAATGTGTAGATAGAGCAAGCAGTGAGTAGACTGACACATAGGAGGTCAACCGACAAGAAGTGAGTAGACCAACACACATGAGGTCAACCGGCTAAGTAGTGAACAAATCAGCACACAGGAGGATAATCGACTAAGTAGTTATTAGACCGGAATACATTAGGTAACTGACTAGGTAGACTTTGATCTATACACCGACAGAGTCTAAAACCGATAGACTTGATAACATTCAGTTAACATCCAGTTAAACCGACAGTCTTCTCCAGTCAACCAGCAGACTTATCGGCATGACCTACTGTCTTGACCGATATTCCTCGAATGATTTTTGGAGAGTGATTTATGGTGCGGTAACAAAATTTTGAATCTGACGTTTTGGAGGGAAAGTTGGCAACAGATCCTAAGGGTAATAAATTCACATAATTCATTATGATGAGGTTGTTGTTCATGTGAAAAGAGATCTATGAAAGTGAACACAGGGGGAGCAGAATAGAGAGCAGAGCCGAGGGTCAGAGGATCGATAAAGTATAGAGCTGAGGGTCAAAGGACCAACAGAGTGAAGTGTCGAGGATTAGTGAACCAACAGAGTGCAGAGCCAAAGGTATAAATAGGAAACTGATGTTGTGCAGAGCAGACACAACCGGTGCAGATAGAGTATGATTTTCATTGTGATTTGATTAAGCTATCAGAAGCTAATCTAGTAGATCATCTTTCTATTACTTTCTAACCATTGCAAATCAAATCCCTTAACCCAGTGGACTTTAACAGGTCCCATTGTAAAATCCCTTAACTGAGTGTCATCTTAATTGATGATCCTAAGACCTTTAACAAGGCTACCTCTAACAGGGTAAAGGCACTAACAAGCCTTAATTAAAATCCCTTAACTAGGTGACACCTAACAGTGTCTTTGTAATCTCCTAACAAGGATGGCTCCTCACTGGGCGTACTCCAGAAGAGTACAAATTTTGTGAGTTCCTACTCACACCGTGGTTTTCTCCCATTTGGGTTTCCACGAGATAAATCTTGGTATCACTATGTGTCTTTTCATGCATGCATATTCTTCTGTAGTACTTATTTGTATTGATGAATATTAAGTTAGGGCTAACTTGAGTTAAAAGTTTTAACTGTGTAAAATCGGTAAAGCTTTGATTCACCCCTCCCCTCTCAGCATCGGTTGGGACTAACAATTGGTATCAGAGCTCTAGTCCTCTAGAGTAAAGCTTGGCAACTTGAGGAAAAAGATCATGGAAGAATACCAGTATCAGAAGCAGATTGATGAAGCAAATGAAATTATTGCTCAGCTGAAAGAGAGACTGAGAAAATCTCTTGCTAAGAGAAAGGAACTAGCTCAACAACTAAATGAGAGTCAGGATATTATAGACCAACTCTCTAAGCATAGTGGATCTGAAGAAGCAAAAGAAGCAGTCTCAGAACTTGTGGAAAAGAACAAGAAGATGACTAAAGAAATCACACATCTCAAAAGAGAACATGAAAGTCAGGCCTTGAGAATGACTGAGATACTAGAAGCCAGCAGAAGTGTTGATGAAAGAAAAAGAGAGGTAGAAGAAGCTTTGTCAAAAGTTGAAAGAGCTAGGAGGTTTGATGAAGATGCTTTGAGAGAAAATGATGCAATCATGATTGAAAATGATGAAGAGATCTGAATTCTCACTCAGGAGAATGAATACATACATAAGCATTTGCATGACAACACAGAGGAAAAGGAGAAGATGATGAAAGAGATTGAACAACTCAAAAGTGAGTTGAAAGCTAAAAAATGAGATAAATGAGAAGCTAAGGAAATTCAATGAAAGCTCCGAGAAGATAGATAAACAGTTATAGGCTCAGAGAAGAACAAAGGAAACAACCGGTCTTGGCTACTCCGGTACAGGTCCTATGGAAACTGGAGAATCATCTAAATCCAAAAAGATAAAATATGATAGAAGAAATCATTCAGAAGTGAAAGGTATGAAGTTTCCCAAATCTTCTTGTAATCATCGTGGTAAATCGGATCATAAGTCTGATGTCTATAGAAATAAACCGGTTAGTCAAAAGAAGATGTTCACCTTTGATGGTTACTGCCATAATTGTCATAAGTATGGCCACACTGCTTATGAGTGTAGATCTCAATCTAGCAGTATGTCAAATAGAATAAGATTCAATGGACATTTCTTTACATGCAATAAGTTTGGACACAAATCCAAAGAATGCAAGTTCAAGTCAAATGTATCAAGATCACCATTCAAACTGGTTAGTCCTAACAAAAGGAGCAATCAGTTCAATGCCACCTATTCCACTTGTGGTAATTTTGGTCATGTTGCAACAAATTGCAGAATGAGAATGGGCCAGAGAAATAATTCAGGACCATGGAGGACAACTGGTATGACATGCTTTAATTGCCATAAGATCGATCACTTAGCCAGAGAGTGCAGGAACCGATCCTATAACCGGTCTGAAGACAAGAACCGGTTTAGCAAGAAGAAAGAGAAAAATAACTTGAAAGGAAAGAAGACAATTGAAGAAGTGGGAAATGAAATGAAAAGGACATGGATCAAGAAGGAAGAAAGAAAAGAAGGAGAAAGTCATTCTGAAACCAAGTCATCATCCATCGGTGATGACAGTTCCTCTTCTAACTAGGCATACCGATGCCCAGGGGGAGCACATATGGTAAGATTATTTTTGTATCCCCTTTACCAATATAAGGTTATGTCTATCTACATAGTTGAGATGCATACAAGTTAGCCTAAAGTTCTTGTTTGAGAAATGTCTTATGAGTTAATTATTTGTGTATCAGTATCGGTAACAAACAACAGGTAAAAGGCAAATCGGTGTATTTTAGGTTGTAAGTTTCAAAAAAAACCGTTGTATCATAATGCAGATAAATCTCAACGGATAAATAAGAAAATGTCAATACATTTCATTTACCCTGATTTCTTGTAAACTTTCTCGAGCTCTTGTGCGATCAAAGGCAATTGAAATCTTGCTAGTAATATTTGTACAAAAAGTTCAAGCAGAGTGATAGTGGTGATTGGTATTTCTGAGGAGAAGGTGTTCAAACCCAGTTTGAGAGAAGTTTGTTTGAAGGTCATCATGGTAGCACCTATATCAACTCCTGTGTTGGTTGAAGCTATCAAAGAACCCCAACCCGAATTCAAGTTGCATCCAATGAAAGTCAGTGAGATTGACATGACTGGTGCCTTATCATCTATGCCCTCCAGTGTATTATTGGTTGAAGACATTCACTCCTACATCCATTGCAAGCTCAAAGAACTTGGACGAAAATTCATTCGAAATGAATTTAAAGGGTTATGCGTTAATGATCAGTTGAAGGCAGCATATCTACCTCTAAAGACCAAGGGTTTGTCTAATGTTGTCGATTTTACCGATCAGTTTCATGTCAACTGGGTTAGGTATGTATTGAGTAGAGTTCATGATCAATTCTTGTGGCTGGAAACTCAAGCACCAATCAAGATCACAAAAGATGTGATTTGAAGAGTTACGAGGTTTAGTGCAACTGATGAAGCATTAACCCTAAGAACAATTTCATCAACTGAAGTCACTAGGTTAACCAAATCCAAATGTGATAGTAGAGCAATGACAATCGCTCATATTGAGGATGCCAAAGTAAGATTTGCTTATGTAGTGTTGGGTTACAGGGTTTATCAATCAAGTCGGATAAATAGTGTACCGAGCGGTGCCATACATGCTGCCTATCGAATCATCAAGGATGATGCTTCATATGATATTTGTGAGATGATCAGAAGCCAATTTTTGGTAAACATGGAGAGAATCAAGAAGGACAAGGAATAGTCTTTCAAATATGGGGCACTACTGGTATGTATATTTTTCTATGTGCAAAACTTCTTTCCCGGTAAGGGTAATATAGTATGGTCTGAAGAAAAACCTATCATGGTTCAGATAGGTGAAATGACTAGGGGTCTAGGAGATAGGTTTGGTGAAATAATGTGGGGATACTTTAAGGAATTTCAAATCAGGGTGCACAAAAGGGAAAGAATACCAACCGATATAGTGCAGAAGTACAAAGACAACATTTGCTTTCTTGTAGACACAGATTGTTGCATCATTCAAGCAGATCAACCTAGAACCTTTTGGGTTCCACCTATGGGTTATGAGGTTGCAACAGACATTGTTAAAATTCATATAAATATGCTACTGTCCAAACCAGTAGACCACAAGGCAAAGAGATTTGGAACTTGTGAGGAGGCAAGCTCCAAAATAAAATAGGAACTTTAGGTGCCAATCATGAAAAGAAAAGTAAGAAGAATGATTGATACTCTTGACAAAAAATATGGAGGTGAAGCATCCGGTGCCATTACCTCCACCAGTACTAGTGAACAAATAGGGGCCAAACATAATAAAGATGAAGAACTAACATGTGAAAATAAGAAAGTGTCAAAGACAAAACCCAAGGGGACTGCAACTACCAAGCCAACAACATATACAAAAGAAAAGGACATAGGCATTCTTGTATCTTCACCAAGTAAAGATAGACTAGTACGAGTAAATTATACCAGAAAGAAAAAGAGTGAAGTAAAAGTTGACCCAAAGGCTGAAATGAAGCCCAAAAAGGATGAAAAAGAGGGTGATAACACTGACACTCAATCAGATGTGGAAATTAAAGAGGTTAGAAGAAGTGGAAGAAACATAACTCCAACAGTTGATGAATTGGTCCATGGGATCAAAGAATTTGGAGGTCTATCTGGTGTTGGTAAAACATATTCCCTCTGTAATGAAGAAGACAAAAGGAAAATTGAAGAAGCCCTGATCTAGAACTTGCACAAGTTTTGTAGAACTCCCAGTGAATTATATGGAATAATTTCATCTGATTTGTAGGATCAATTTGAAGGGAGATGGAAAACAACTCTAGCCATTGAGAAAGAGCACATGATAAAAGCACTTATGGAAGTGCAACATTATCTAGATCTTGATCAAGCTTCACTAGTGGCTGAAGCATTCATTCAACATTTTAAGATAAGAAATAGAACATGGAGAGTGGCTGTAGGTGAAGTTGAAGCGGTACATGAAGAAAGTGTTACCTTATGGAAAACAATCATGAATCAACAAATGGAAGCTAAAGAAGGAATAGCAAAGAGAACAAAATAGGACTAAGGTGCAACTGCCCTTGATAAAGGGAAAGGTAAAGAAAAAGGCTCTACTGACGGTTTTGATGTTTTCTCAGTTAATGAGATCATAGGAAATGTTGTGTTAGACATTCCTGATCTGACAAAAGATTTTGAGAAACTGGTTCACACTACACCAGTGAAGGAAGATGATGAAACTAAGCTTCTCGGTTAAGATGAAGTGACAATTGAAGACATTCCTTATGAGGATACACCTCATAGAACTTCATTGACACCAAATCCTATTCTATCAGAAGAAGGCAAAGAGGAAGAGAAGAAAGTAGAGGATAAGAAAGCAATGATGGATACTCCTCCGACAAAAAGGAAGTTAGACTTAGAAAAAGAAAGTGAAAAGAAGAAAGTAAAAATCATCACCACAACTAGTTCAGAGGTTGAGATTGCAAAAAAGGAAGAAGAAATAGAGGAGGAAGAAGAGGGGGAATCAGTCATTGATATAAAGAAAATGACTCCCAAGCAATTGATGAAAGTCTTAGAAAAATTGAAAATTCAAGTTGAAAAGGCTAAATTGAGAGCAAAGAAAAAGAAGGCAAGAATTCTCAATTATGCCAAGACAATTCTATCTGACCTAATTCCTGATATTGCAGTTGATGACAATGCACCCATCATTGATCAGTTGAGTACTCTTGTAACAACAATTGGTTCAGAGGCAACCGATATGGAGAAGGTTGTAGTAAGGCAATATGAATCAAAGAGAGGAGAAAATCTAATGGAACAAATATCAGTTGGAATAGAAGAGGTAAAAAATATACTACATGAAGTTGGCCAATTATTGGTCAAATCTTCAAGTTTTACCGATTTAATCAGAGATCTAGAAGATAAAAGAAATCAGACTCAAAAAGAAATTCAAGATCTGATAAGTTCTTTTGATCCTCTTACTGGTTCAGCATCAACTTTTAGTGGCAAGGTCAAACTGCTTAATCATGAAATCAAAAGGTTGAAAGAAGAAGAGGACAAACAAGGTCTTAGTTTGTTAGAGCTACATTGCAATCTGGCACCAATTATTGATTTCATGCAAATGAATATTAAAGAAGTTGAATGCCTCATAAGTGAACCTGACTGCAAGATAGTCGATGCTATGGAGGTTTTTATTGCAGTTTTGCATGGACACTTCACCACCATGAAACAGGTAAAATCTTCATGGGAATCCTCTTTGAAAGTAGCTCAAGAAATTTTCAAAGAGATTTTTTCTTTACTATGACAAATTATTTTGTATAGTCTTTGCCATTGACGGAAAAAGGGGGAGTTTTGGAGATTTGTACATTGTGAGTAACAGGGGTCAGAAACAGGGGCCAGAACCGACACATTTTTTTAGTGTTTGCCATCAATGCCAAAGGGGGCGTTTGTTGGTATTTTGGTGCATTTTGTATGACTGGTGAATGATATGATTGTCATTGTTGGAAACATCATCTTCCAAGTCTTCACAGTCTATCAACAAAGAAGTAAAGGATAACCGGTAAAGAACAAGAGTTCCATTTTCTATCGACAGTGAGTAGATCGATATACAGAGGTTAACCAGCTAAGAAATGTGTAGATAGGGAAAGTAGTGAGTAGACTGACACACAGGAGGTCAACTAGCAAGCAGTGAGTAGACTAACACACATGAGGTCAATCGGCTAAGCAGTGAACAGATTGACACACAGGAGGATAATTGGCTAAGTAGTTATTAGACCAATATACATTAGATAACTGACTAGGTAGATTTTGATCGGTACATTGGCAGAGTCTAAAACTGACAGACTTGGTAACATTCAGTTAACATCCAGTTAAACCGACAGTCTTCTCCAATTAACTGACAAACTTATCGACATGAACGATTGTCTTGACCAATATTCCTGGAATGATTTCTGGAGAGTGATTTATGGCGCGGTAACAAAATTTTGAATCTGACATTTTGGAGGGAAAGTTGGTGACATATCCTAAGGGTAATAAATTCACATAATTCATTATGATGAGGTTGTTGTTCATGTGAAAAGAGATATGTGAAAGTGAACACAGGGGGAGCAAAATAGAGAGCAGAGCCGAGGGTCAGAGGACCAGCAGAGTGCAGAGACAAAGGTATAAGTAGGAAATCGACGTTGTGTAGAGCAGACACAACTATGCAGATAGAGTATGATTTTCATTGTGATGTGATCAAGCTATTAGTAGCTAATCTAGCAGATCATCTTTCTGTTTCTTTCTAACCATTGCAACTCAAATCCCTTAACCGGGTGGACTTTGACAGGTCCCATTGTAAAATCCCTTAACCGGGTGTCATCTTAATTGATGATCCTAAGACCTTTAACAAGGCTACCTCTAACAGGTTAAAGGCACTAACAGGCCTTAATTAAAATCCCTTAACCGGGTGACACCTAACAGTGTCTTTGTAATCTCCTAACAGGGATGGCTTCTCACCGGGCGTACTCCAGAAGAGTACAAATTTTGTGAGTTCCTACTCACACTGTGGTTTTCTCCCAATTGGGTTTCCACGAGATAAATCTTGGTGTCACTGTGTATCTTTTCATGCATGCATATTCTTCTATAGTAATTATTTATATTGATGAATATTAAGTTAGTGCCGACTTGAGTTAAAAGTTTTAATTGTGTAAAATTGGTAAAGTGTTGATTCACCCCTCCCCTCTCAGCACTGGTTGGGACTAACATCCTCTACTATTGACTACTCTCTAAGTGCTCTACTCTGCTCTAATCTCTTGAGTGCTATGGATGCTAATGAGGATGTTTTTCTTTGAGCTTGCATATATAGGTTGCTCAACCCTAGTTTGTTGTTTTTGAGAAACCCCAAGTTTATCTAGTTTCTTGATTGAGTCTTTTAAAGGTTGTAGGCTCTTGAGGTGTCCGAACAATAACTTCTACTCCTTACCTAAGAGTTCCTCCTCACTTTCCTTTTCTTTTCTAGGATCTCCCCCTCTTCTCCTTCCTCCTCTTCCCCTTGTTTATCTTCATGACCATAGAATGTGGGGGGATCTGGAACCACACATGCTATATTCATAAATTAGGAGTTGATATTTGTTGCTTCATTCAAAATCTCCTTAGGGTATTTTGCTTTTTGTTTTGAGGTAACCGTTATTTGATGGCTAATTAGAGTGTCCTTATTCTATATTCTCTCTCTTGATTCACCTTTCATGCCCTATTTTCCTCCTTAAATTCACTTTTCAATCCCTTTGGACTCTCTCCCAATGTTAGTAGGTTGATATAAGGGGATTATGTTTGAAACTAGCCCGTCTTTTGTCCATGAATAGAGAACATAAAAGGCTTCTGATACCTTAATTTTGTTGTGATAGAGAGGGATAATTTCCTTTTTATGATATTTTCCCTGTTTTAAAATCTGCCATAGGGGCTTTGCCCTTGGGGTCCCCTTGCTTGTTTGAGGCTTCTATGCTCTTTTTCCTTGTTTTTGGGCTCTCCATGACTTTTGATGTAGGAATAATTGCTTGATGAGGCATCTTAAAAATGTCAAGGCTTCTTATCTCTTGTGTCAAACTGCTAGTTTGAAAGCCTTTCCCTAAAATGCATTAGCCTCGTAAAGGGCTTAGATCGATTTCCATCGTCTGGAACCACCTACCTTTCTCTGTGATTATTTCCAAATTATCTAAGATTTTTACATCCTAATCTAGTTCCACATAAAAATTTCTTTTGATCCCACTTTACCAATAAAAAAATCCTCCCACACTCCTAAAACATGCCCAACTCTTCCCCAATTTCACCAAGAGCATCCATGATCCAATATTCAAATGGCAAACCCTTCAACTTGATTGTAAGAACTCTGCTAGTTCTAACTCCACCTTTGTTGCTAATGTTGTCTTGTTTTTGTGTTTTCAAGGTTTTTGAATAATTTTAAATTAAAAAATAGAAGTGCGCCAGGCAAGAATTGCACATTAAACTAAATTGACAAGAAGAATAGAGCAATTGCAACAGTATTAAGTATCAGGTAACTGCTACAATTGAAACTAATACATAAAACATACCCGAAGGTCCTTAGATTATTTAAATAAGAAAATTCTGGATCAAGCTAGGCAATAAGGGAAACTAGCAAGTCTGCACGCCCAAGTCCCAGGACTGAATTGTACATGCCTGAAATTGGATGGGAAACCTTGATAGAGCTAGGAATCCAAGATGGAGTTGACAGGTGCTGAAAAAAGGAATCATTTCAACCCCCAATCCTCACGCCTCAATCTGTTGTTGTCCTTTGGCTGTGTAAATGGTACGACTAGCTAGGAGAAGTGTACGACTTGTTTATTGAAATACTATAATTGCTAAAGAGGGCGCCTCAACCAAAAATTCCCTTCCTTATTGAAAACTGGAAAAATAAACTGATGAAAAATATCTGGTGAAAGTACAAATGGACTCCAGAATGAAGCCTTCTTAGAATGTAATGATTTAGCTGGGCTCTCATAGCTTCAAGATCGCTGAACACTAAAGAATTTTTGTTCTCCAATGGTAGAAACTCGTTGTAACCCTTATCTCAGACAAATGCATAGAGAAGCCAAAAAGAACAAAGTGAAATAATCAATCATATGAGGTTGAATTGTCTTCTTTGCTTCTTATAACCCTAAAAAAGGCTCAATTCCCCAAAATGTACGATTTCCTTCTTGAAAGCAATTAAATACATTTAAAATGTATTTAATATACTTTTTGCATCATTTAAATAAATTCCCTACTTGTGAGAACCTTTTTTATATTCACTTTATGATATTTAAGTGGTTCACTTTTTAATAAAATTAATAATATAACTTTATAATAACCCCTTTAGGATCAAATACAACTTAACCAATCAAATATTAATATCTACCTCAATATTCAGTCTTTTGACGTGTCATCAAAAGCTGGGGTCAACACTGTATAATGCCCATGTGTCGAGGTTCCCTAACTAAAAATAGTATCACCGCCAGATTAACTTACTATAAATAGTAAGTCTCTCAAATAAGCCCACACATTGACTGCAAAGGCTTGAAACTGAACCTAAGACTGAACTAACAAAGTGGAGTGACAACAAATTTCATTAACTACAACTGAGACTCTCTATTTGAACATATTAGCCTACGAGAGTCCAAGTAATAGGCTAATCCATCAACTACTAATATTGACTAGAGTGGGGACATTACAGTCGACCCTCCCCGAATTCGCTTGTCCTCAAGCAAACTCAATGTTGGATGCTGTAAAATACTCTCACTCTCCCATGTAGCATCCTTTGCAAGCAAATCTCTCCATTTAACCAAAAATTCCCTGATAACCCTGTAGCGTCCTAAAATTGTGACACTTGCAATTTTGACTGCATTTGGGTCTTCACGATGGCGATGCAACATGAAACCTGAATGGAGACCCCGAAACTTGTTCATGACATCAAAAACTGCATTTCTCAGCACCCTGGCCTGATCCTCCTTGCACCCTGCTGCCCCTGGAGGTGGGACCATGGCGCCCAGCGCCCTGGTCCCTGGCCCTATTTTTGGGCCCGGTCTCTTTTGGGTCTCGGGTCTTTATGTTTGCAAATTGGAAAATAACATTTCTTGGTCAGCCTAAGGTCGGGAAAATCAGTCTTTTAACCCTAATTGACAAGTATATAAACTACATTTCCTCTCTCAAAAAAGGAGGGGGGACATATGTGAGAAAAAAGGCGAAAACGATATTCAAGCATTCAAGCATTCAAGCACTCAAGCATTCCTTCAAGCAATCGAGCATTCTAAGTCTCCATTCAAGGCTAAGTGTTGCATTCAAGACAAGGATTCAACCATTGAAGAGGAGATCACTTACAACACATTACATACTACATACATTACACCTTCGCATGTAAGAATACAAACATTCTTACAACAAGGTATTAGTACTTGTTTACATTACAAACATTTACAGCATTCTCATTTCTTGGTTAATTCCAAAACTAGGGTTTGACCTAAGGGCAAACCCCTCATCCCTAACCCCTCAATCGTCCTCTCTTTTCTATGTGTAGGTTGCAGGTACGCGGCTGTAATTGAAGATCTGGAATCCTTGTACAGAGACGAACAGATCCACCTTCGTTTCGCGGATTTTTCGGAGGACCGTGTGCACGCCAGGCGCCATCATCCTGTCAACTTTCGCTCAAATTTGCAGAACAGCACCGTCTCGACATTTTACTGCTAATTCCAGGTCCGCAACTTCATATCATAACCCTATCTTTGTTTATAAGCGAATATTTCCCACTTTACATGCATTCCTAGTTTAATCTTTCTATCTACATTTCTTTACAAAAGAGGGTATCCTTGATATCTTAACCCTTGAAACTCATATAGAATCCAATCTTGCATTGCGTGGGATTGGATCTTGTGGGTTTCAACCCCTCTTTTGAATGTAAAGTCTCTCCCGAGTGAAAACCATCAACCCTAGTGACTCTCCCTTCTCTCTCCTCGGAGTTGGGGAGGGGAGAACGACTAGGGTTCGATTTTTTCGCTTTACATTTTGGTGAACCCGACGTGAACATCCTCATTCTGATTATTCATGGTTAGATCTGAAAATTTTGCTTCCTTAATTACATTTCCATGTTTGATCTTTTGCAAATTTTAGAGGTTGATTGCATAAAAACCCTAAAATTTTCTTTTTAGTAATTAAACTTGTGAAATGTTGAATTGTTAATGCTTGTTTCAGATCTACCCTTCTATTGCAAATTATCAATTCATATTTGTGCTTTAATTCTGAAAATTAAGTGGTTAAGTGTCAAAACCCTAATTTTTAGAACCCTCTAATCAAAACACTTCCAAATCGGCTATAACTTTGGATTCCGTAATAAAATCACAATATCTTTCATCCCCAAAAATTTGGAAAAAAGTTGCGAGGACCGTGTGCACCCCGAGTGCCATCGTCCTCGACATTTTTTCCGTAATTTCGGGAGCTAGATCTTACTGTATTTTTCTGCTAAAATCCAGAATTTTGGCTGATTTTATCAATTTTAACACCTTCAAAATTAAAGTCAAAGTTGGTCTAGCGATTGCTTGGATTGAGGCTTATAATCATTCAAAAATCATTGAAATTAAAATTCATATCAAAATTGTGTTTCTTACAGTCCTAAATCTGAAAAGTGTGTTAGCATTCATCCGAAATTTCAGTGTTTTATTCAAATTTTTGCAGTTTGTGACTTTTGAAATTAAGTGTTTAATTGTTACAACTTTGATTTCCACTTTCAAATTTGAATTTTGCATGAAATCGAGTCAACTTTTAAATTTCAAAACTTGCAATGCTTTTAGCATTCCCTCTAAAATCATAAAATTCAAAATTTCAGTTTCCCTCTCTTTTTCAAAATTCAAAATTTGCATTTTTCAACAATCTTGGTAGGGTTCAATTTTGAGATTGCAACTTTAATTTGACCTATCTACAGATCATAAAATCACTCGATTTTTTCAGATTAGCTTTAAAATCATCATAACTTTCATCCCTGAAAATTTTGAAAAAAGTTGTGAGGATCGTGTGCACTCCGAGCGCCATGGTCCCTGACATTTTTTCTGAAATTTCGGGAGATTGTCCTGATTGCATTTAACAGCTTAAATCTAGGAGATTGGCTGATTTTATTGAAATTTGCTACCTTTAAAATTCAAAATCTTCTCTCTCTCTTTAGTGCATGAGTTTTACAACAATAAGCCCTACTTACACTATTCCCGTTAGACGAAGCCTTAGAATTAAGTCTTTCCAAGGTGTAATTACCGAGGAGATGGAACCTAATTTGAATGGCCTTTTTAACAAGGACATGGGTAATTCCTTTAATCCTCTTAATGATGAAGAAGCTCTCCATGAGGTTTCTGTAGAACAACTTTCAAAGTTGGATAACCAATTTGATGATTTTCGACAATGGATGTCTCAAGAATACCCCGATAGCGAAGCTCTTTCATTAATTGAGGGTCTAAAACGTATGGTTCAAAGTGATAAGAATGGAATTGATATTTTGCGTGGTATTGCACAAATTGTGGATTCGAATGTGATGCCTATGAAGAGTTGTGCCGAAACCTTAGGTTACACACAACCTCCTACTCAAGTTAATCATTCTATTCCTTTGACAACTCCTATTGCTAGTATACCTACTTTTACATCAAACATAATGACTACTTCAATACAAGACATTCCACCTATGATCACCAGTCATGGGGGCAATCCCTCTTCTTCAATCAACCCTCTTCCTTCATTCAATCCAACTTCTTCATTCATTCCTTCAGTGAGTGTTCCTATTATATCTCCACAAATGAACATGACGCAAGGGGGCAATTCGTTTAATCATTCCATTCCTCCTTGTAGTGTTCCTCCTGTCCAATCATCTCCTATGACTAACTATCATAGTGTCCCACCACCTTACTCTCTACCTTCTTTCAATAACATAACACCTCCATCACAATCTAACACATCTAATATGAACTCTTCGACTGAAGCGACCATTAACAATCTTGCACAAACTATCTCTTCTTTACAGCAACAAATTGCCTCTACGAATCAATCTAAGTTTAGTGTGCCCACATTTGATGTTGCGAGTCCACTTTCTCTTGACATTGTTCGAGCTATCCCCCCTAAACATGTTGAAATTCCGCATTTGGAGCTTTATAATGGTAAAGGTGATCCTCTAACACATGTTAAGACCTTTCAAACAATATGTACTGATTTTGCTTATGACCAAAGGTTGCTTGCAAAACTGTTTACTAGAACATTAAGAGATAAAGCCCTACAATGGTATTGCTCATTGCCTTCCTATTCTATTACTTCTTTCGAACAACTTGCAAATGCTTTTATTCAACAATTTCAAAACAATATAAGCCCTAAAGTTACTTTGATTGATTTAATGCATTGTAAACAAGGTGTTAAAGAAAAAGTGACTGATTTCATTGGTAGATATAAGCATTTGTATGCTCAAATTTCTTTTCCAGTGCCTGACAATGATATTCAAAGAATCTTTATTTCTAATTTACAAAAAGATATTAGAGAAAAACTCCTGTTTTCTGAGTTTACTTCTTTCCAACAGTTGTGCGCAACTCTTCACAATTATCAACTGACTGTGAGTCAAATGGAACAAGCAAATCCTATGGTTCCGAGTGATAAGGGTGATAGTAGTCAACAACCATTTGGGAAGTTTAAACCGAACAAAGAGTCAATTAAATTCAATGAAAACATCATCAACAACAATGTGAATGCAGCATCAGGTGTGCCTCCCATTTCTAAGTTTTTCAGGAAAGAAAGAAAGTTTACTCCTTTGAATGAATCATTGCATAGTATTATGAATAAGTTATTGGAACAAAATGTGCTTACCCTTCCTCCTATAAGGCAAATAGATCCTGCAAAGATTAATTCACCCTATTTTGATAACAAATCCTTTTGTCAATTTCATCGTCATCCTGGGCATGATACTGAAAAATGTTTTGCTTTAAAGGGTAAAATTCAAGATTTGATTGATAATAATACTATCTTTGTTTCTGGTGTGAATGATAAAGGCAACACATCTGTAGCTCCTCCTAACCAAAATCTTTAGATTTTTACTGATCCATTGCCTTCTCATACCTCTAATGCGATTGATACTACTGATTCCTCTGTCTCAACTGATGATCTTGTGTCTATGACTCCGAATGTGATTAACTTTGTGGAGCAGCAGAAAATCCCTAAAGAACCTTCCATCACATTTGATTCCAGTGAAACTATCAGGGCACTTGATGGTCCTTTATATATAGTTGCAAAAGTCAAGAATACACCTTGCCGTGGAGTTCTTATTGATCCTTCTTGCATGGTTAATGTCATTACTGAAGAGTTTGTTTTTACTTTGCAATTGAATCAAGTAATCTATGACGAAACAAATGTGGTTGTGAAACTATTTGATGCATTTTCTTCTCCTGCAATTGGTTCTATTACATTACCTATCGAGGTCCATAACAAATCCCTTGATGTGGACTTTGCTATTATTCCATCATCCGAACAATTTCGTGTGAAGCTAGGCTATCCTTGGCTATCTTCCATGAAAGCTATTGCTTCTCCTATTCACAAGTGCCTGAAACTTCCCCATAATGGTGAAGTTGTTACTGTCAATCATAACCTCTTTAAACCTGCTGAAAGAACTTCTAGTGTTCCTATTGATTACTTTTGGCCTAAACAATTCCAATCTCTTCCTCCGCGAAGTGATCATCTTTTCAAATCTTATCAAAAGTGGAAAAAAGATATGATCCTATCTCTAAGTGAACCTAGAACACCCAAACTTGACATTCCTATCGTTCTTGAGAAGGAAGTTCTTCCTTTGAAAGATAAAACTAATGTCTTTCCTCAAGAAGATTCCCAACCCATTCCTATGGATGTGACTATGCCTATATTTAATAAACTTCCCAAAAGTAGACCTATACCTCCTCGTCATGATGGACTTGGTCTCCTTCCTAAACCAAATATTCTTCCTTTATATGGAGCAGTTCCTCCTCCTTCCTCTTATGGAGAGAAGAGACCTTTCTCTTCTCCTATTGTTCAACCTAAGAAACCACAACCTAAACACCCAAGTAATAAGGATGAGAACATTCCTCCTCTTCAATCTTTGCAACTTCCTACTAAGACTAGACGAAATCATTCTGCACGTGAACGCCGATGAAAGCGTCATCTTAGAGCTCAGGCAGCTACTTCTCAAACTTCGCAATCCCCCAAAACACCTTCAGCCAGTATTATTCCATTTTCTCCTCAGCCGAAAATTGAGCCAAAATCTCCTAAACATAAGATGCATGATGGTCTTGATCCTGTGCGAGTTAAAGATCCTATTTTCATAAATCTTGATGATGATATAGATGAAAATGTTATTCATGATGCAAATGTTACTCCTGTTCATTCTGATAGTGAATATGAATATGTTGATGTTGATAACCATTTATCTAACGCATTTTCTAAAGCACTTATCCTAGCTCCTAGACAAGAACACCGCGGCTTGGGATATGAACATAGCCCTTGTTTTGGATCTTGTGATAGCTCCATCTGCTATGTTGGATGTCCCTCCTCTAGCGTGTTTCCTACCTTCTCGAAATACTGATCAGTAAGATCGGGGGGTAGATGACGTGCTAGACTAGTTTCATTAGCATAGCAGATTCTCTCCCCCTCTCTTTCGTTACTTCTTTTATGTGTTATTCTCATTCTTCTATTTTTCATCCTTAGTGTTGTCTACTTGAGGACGATGCAAAGCATTGAGATCTCTTGGTCTCTCTCATGTTGACTCAAAAGACACATGTGTTCCCTTCTTCTAGGTGACCTTCCTTGATTAGGGAATGAAGAACAATTATGCATACATACATATGATATACATGAATTATCATACAGCATACTGACCCCGAGGAAAGCGAAGTCACCTCGTGCTTTGGGTTTTGTGTCTATTATCCTTGGGATTATCTCGCACTTGGGGGCTAAATCCTTGTGGTAACGTGCTCTTTTCCCTTTTTCATTTCTTATATGTATCACTACCTTAAAGCAATCACCCCCGGTGAGGCGTGTGCGATCGCTTTAACGTAGGGGGGCATACATCCCGTTCATATATTTTCAAGATACTTGAAAATTTCTTGACAAATTTAGCTTTGCCTTGAAAATTTTTGATATCTTTCTTGCATGACTCATAGTGAGGGAACCTTACTACTGACAGTCATGGTTCTCCCTCGTGATCTTCCCTTTTACTTTGTCAATCGAAGTCGTAAGATCTTTAGTCCACTGGGGGCTTGGTGTATCTTGCCTCCTTGACGTGGTGAAAGTTTTTCAATGATGTTTCCTTGTACTTTACCAGAAGTATTGGCATATGCTTATACTCCCGCTAAAGTGGGGGCTAAATGTAGCGTCCTAAAATTGTGACACTTGCAATTTTGACTGCATTTGGGTCTTCACGATGGCAATGCAACACGAAACCTGAATGGAGACCCCGAAACTTGTTCATGACATCAAAAACTGCATTTCTCAGCACCCTGGCCTGATCCTCCTTGCACCCTGCTGCCCCTGGAGGTGGGACCATGGCGCCCAGCGCCCTGGTCCCTGGCCCTATTTTTGGGCCCGGTCTCTTTTGGGTCTCGGGTCTTTATGTTTGCAAATTGGAAAATAACATTTCCTGGTCAGCCTAAGGTCGGGAAAATCAGTCTTTTAACCCTAATTGACAAGTATATAAACTACATTTCCTCTCTCAAAAAAGGAGGGGGGACATATGTGAGAAAAAAGGCGAAAACGATATTCAAGCATTCAAGCATTCAAGCACTCAAGCATTCCTTCAAGCAATTGAGCATTCTAAGTCTCCATTCAAGGATAAGTGTTGCATTCAAGACAAGGATTCAACCATTGAAGAGGAGATCACTTACAACACATTACATACTACATACATTACACCTTCGCATGTAAGAATACAAACATTCTTACAACAAGGTATTAGTACTTGTTTACATTACAAACATTTACAGCATTCTCATTTCTTGGTTAATTCCAAAACTAGGGTTTGACCTAAGGGCAAACCCCTCATCCCTAACCCCTCAATCGTCCTCTCTTTTCTATGTGTAGGTTGCAGGTACGCGGCTGTAATTGAAGATCTGGAATCCTTGTGCAGAGACGAACAGATCCACCTTCGTTTCGTGGATTTTTCGGAGGACCGTGTGCACGCCGGGTGCCATCGTCCCGTCAACTTTCGCTCAAATTTGCAGAACAGCACCGTCTGACATTTTACTGCTAATTCCAGGTCCGCAGCTTCATATCATAACCCTATCTCTGTTTATAAGCGAATATTTCCCACTTTACATGCATTCCTAGTTTAATCTTTCTATCTACATTTCTTTACAAAAGAGGGTATCCTTGATGTCTTAACCCTTGAAACTCATATAGAATCCAATCTTGCATTGCGTGGGATTGGATCTTGTGGGTTTCAACCCCTCTTTTGAATGTAAAGTCTCTCCCGAGTGAAAACCATCAACCCTAGTGACTCTCCCTTCTCTCTCCTCGGAGTTGGGGAGGGGAGAACGACTAGGGTTCGATTTTTCCGCTTTACAAACCCATCTCTGAAGATGGTTCTCTTTGGTATCCAAGATGGCCTCAAGTACTAATATCAACTTTCCCTCATCATCCAAGGGTGGTAGGTCTGAAGAAGGAACTATATGTTTCCCCAACGCCTCCTTGAGGCGAGATACATGTGTAGGCATCTAAAAATGGTCAATGCTTGTGGTGTCATACTTTAACATTTTCGCGTGACCTTATTTTAGGGTTTTCACATCCTATTAACATTTCTTCTATGTCGTGCACTTGATCTTCATCATTTGTCGACATCTTGTCATTCTTCTACATTTCTTCCCTCTTCAGTTGTGTTTCTCACATTCTCAATTAGGTCTTGTCGCACACTCAATCATCAATTTGTCAATCTCTTGTCAATTTGCGACCGATTTTGTCATTGATCTTTTGTCATTTGACCTTCATCAAGTCGACCTTTTATCAATCTTTGATCGATTCATCATCGATCTCAATCAATCATCATTTCTTGCCAATTTTGATCGATTAATCATTGGTCCTCGTCAATTGGCACCTATCAATTGTAATCCTTGTCAATTTTGATCAATTTGTCATTGATCTTGGTCAATCAACTTCAGTGCTTTATCAATTATCCAATTTTCATCATGATCAGATCAACCCTACATCAATTATCTTTTGTCAAGACCTAATTGTCATCCTTGCATTTCTAATTCATCTCCTAAGGTTTTCTAATTTAATCATTTAATCCTTTTGTCATTTTACTTCTAGGTTAAATAAATTTTTTAATTTTATCCTAGGTCCCTTTGTCACAATTAAATATTTTTATTTAATTGGCTAACTATGAATTAATGAATAAGGAATATTTATTTATTGATTCTTTCTAATTTCCATTTTTCAAAACTTTCTAAAACTTAATTTCTTCTCAGTTTCCTAATTTTTAATTCATCAATATCCAACTAGTTCCTCAACTTTCTATTTGATTTTGCCAACTAATATCCTTCCTAAAATCTATCCTATTTTGTGCTTTATTTGGAAGATATTACTTCTATAATTTTCAAATTCAAGGATTTGGCAATCTTATCCTCTTGCATGGGAAAGTGCATCATGACATTTCTTTTTCAATTTGATTTTTCCTTTGATTGAAATCAATTGCAACTTTTATTGATTTTATTCCAATCTTTGATCAATCGCTCCAATTTCTCAATAAATTGGATTCATTTCTCATTCATTTGAAGAACCACATCTCAAGTATCCTCACGCTGTCATTTTTGTTTGACAATCTTGCTTTTTGCTCACATTTTGCACTTGTAGGTGATAGCCACATAATTTGAAGGAAAAAAAGAAACAATGGAGGTCAATGGAGGCGACATTAGCACTTTGGTTTGCATTATCTTTTGATGTTATGCTTTCATTCTTCTATTGAATGTTATAGGATTTATTTCATTGTAATTTTAGGTTTTTGTGGTTACCTATTATTCATTGTTTTGATGTTTTCCATTTACCTATCTACATTTCTTGGTGAACCCGACGTGAAAAACCTCTTACTAATATATGTTTTTTGAGTGACTGCAAATTAGATGTCTTCTTGGTGCTTTACGAAATTTATAACGTGCTTAGTGTTTGGCAGATTTCATGCTTCGTTGCAAGTTTATTTAAAGATTTTGACGTGTTGTTTGCAGGTTTACCTGAAGGTTTTGTTAGCACTTAGTTTGCAGGTTTTTTGAAAATTCAGATAGTTGTGCATTTTTTCATCATTTGGAAGCAAATATTCATGCACATAGATTTTGGTTGTTCAAATTTAAAAAAAAAAAAAAAAAAAAACATTTCAAAATCTGTAAAAATCATGTACACTTTTTGCATGCATCCCTATTGAAACTATTTGATTGCATGCTTGAAGTTGCTACAATCTCGAATGATCAAAATAATGTACAAACACCACATGAATTTGGTAATCTTTTGAGTTTTGAATCTCATCTAGATGAAACAAATGCACAATAGGAAGTACCAAGCACACCACTTGAGAAGAGTGTTTCTAAATCCTTGGGTGTGAATGTTCCATTGAAATCAACCTTTGATACAATTAATAATCCATTGTTCAACACTACATCATTTCCACAAGATCAAATGGTGATGATGAAATCATGTACAAACACAACGTATCCAAAGACATCACAAGTTCTCCAAAGTGGATCACAATCACAAATGCATGAGCATTTTACAACTGGAATGCCAAACATTACTGATGTCCAAACCAATCCAATGATACAATAAATTTCTTATGTTCACTCAAGTTTAATACATGCGACAAATACACATTCACAAATGACACAATGTTTATCGACGTGACCTTCAATTATGGCAGCAAAAGGAACAAATATTGCAACAATTTAAAAATGCACAACAAGCACCATCGAATATGCAAACACATAATGCACAACGATAATATTATACTCAACATCAGATAATACTGCCTTCCGTGCTACTACAAGTAAATACAAACTTGCAACAACAACAATCATTTGGAGAAAATTCACAACAAGTAAACACAAGTGCCATTCCGCATGTAAAAGTGAAACAACCTAAAGCACATAAGCAAACCTTTTTGAAATTAATGGGGTTTACATCAGGAGAGAAGCAAATGGCAAAAAATCAACATATTTTGATTCAAAGTCAACAACATCAATATCAACAATAGTATGTGCCTCAGTATGCGCAACAAGGGAAAGTAAGCTATTATATGACCCAACAACAACAACAACAACCAAATCTGCATTACCGAGCACAAATGCAATTTCAACAACCCAAAGTGTAGTATCAACCACAGATGCAGATGACAATTCCATCTCAATGGGAACAACAAAATACTCATGGCATTACCTCAACAACATGAGCAATTCCAAAATGAATATATGCCAGAGACACCAAAGACAGTGATTTCTAAACGTCAACAACCATTTGAAAGTACTATATATATCGAAAACAAGGACATCCAAGATGAATGATGACCCTCAAAAGCCTTCATAATCAGATGTGTTGGTACAACAAATTGAAAAGATGCAACGACAAATAGAGGCATTACAAGCCAAAAATACAAAGAACTTATACACAGAGCAAGACTTATGTCCTAATCCATTTAATAAAAGTTTGTACATGCCTCCCTTTCCTAAGCACTTTGAAGCACCAAATTTTGAGAAATACAAGGGAAACAGTAATCCAAAAGATCATATTCGAGCTTTTTATGCAACGTGTATTGAGGTAGCTTATGATGAGACATATTTGATGCATCTTGTCCCGTGCAGTCTCATGGGACAAGCTATGGATTGGTATGCACATTTACCTAGGAATATAAAATCTTGGAATGAATTGGCTGAGAAATTTATTTGTTATTTCGCATTCAACATCGACAATGAGATAACCATGTCAGATTTATGCAACACAAAGAAAAAGCTAGGAGAACCATTAATGAATTTATTACAAAGATGGCGAGGATTGGTTAGTCGATGTTCCCTCGATATCGCGGAGGAACAACAAGTTAATTTATTTATTAAAAACTTGATACCAAAGATGATGTATGAGCTTAATTGAAAGGTCCTAGTACTATTGCAAAGCTCATTAAAAAAGGAATGGACATTGAGGATGCTCTTATTGCTAAGGGGGTTATTAAAGTGAACAAGGACAACAACAATTCGACCAACTCGAGTGATAGGAATAAGTTTTGGTCCAAAAATAATAATTTCACTAATGATGGTGTAGTTGACGCAAGAACTGTAAACACTAGTCAACCTAAGTTTGTTATAAGAGGACCAAGTGCATTGAATGCTCCAAGTTTCCAATAGAATCAATAGATGTAGAATCAAAGAAGTAACATTATCCAACAACCACAAAATCAACATCGTAATCAACAACAACAAGATAAGCAACGCAGACCTTTTGGATCAAGAGACGGGCCTCCCCGTCAATTTATACCATTGAGAGAGCCTATTGAATCGGTAATGAAATAGTTGATTCAGGCTAATTTCATTAAGTTGCCAGATATCAAAGAGGAGCTACTAGTAAAACCCCATTGGTGGAATGATAATGCATATTGTGAATATCATCGGTCTAAGGGACATAAAACTGCATCATGTTTTCATTTAAAACACCTTATTCAAGATTTGTTCGATCATGGTGTGATTGAGGTAGATTCATCTGCTGGAACTTCTAATGTTGATCATACAATTTTCAAGACTCCCTTACTTGATCATGATAAGGGAAAAGCTTCCTCTTCAAATTCAAATGAAAAAGGCAATATGAATTATACAAACACAAGTCATAACAATGTCATTAATTGATTTCGTGTGTCAAATGAGTGCGTGTCAACCATAAGAATAAAAGAACAAGATTCCTCTTGTGCAATGATCACCCGCTGATCCAAAATAGTTTTAAAAGGAGCACATTCCAATCCTCCTAAGTTAAACTTAACAAGCTAGTACAATCCTCCTAAGATAAACTCAACAAGCCAGTACAATCTCCTTGACCATTTGGGAAAAACCCTTGCACAAATTTCAATCCTTGAATTATTAAAAATATCTCCCATGCATCGCACTGTCTTAGACAAAGCCCTGATCGAGTCAACGATACCTATTGATATTGATGTTGACCAATTTCAAGCTAGGATAGGACACCTTGCGACTTCCCAGCATGTTACCTTTTTAGACAAAGATATACCTTGTGATAAAACCCATCATAATGATCCCTTCCATCTTGAAGTGTTCATCCATAATTGCAAAATCAGATGAGTTTTGATAGATGGTGGAGCAAGCCTGAATATATGCACTATGAGAGTCATAATTGGCCTTGGTTACTCTGAAAATGACATAGATTCTTCAAGGAAGATAACAATAAAAGCATATGATGATGATGAATGCCCATCTAAAGGAGTGATTGTTTTCCCTATTAGAGTAGGTCTAACAATAGAGAACACTTTGCTACAAGTGCTAGATTTGGATCTCCCTTACAATATGATTCTAGGCCATCCATGGATTCATGCAATGAAAGTGGTTCCTTTGACCTATCACTAGTGTTTAAAATATTCATACAATGGAACTGAGATAAAAATTCATGGAGATCCTAATCCATTTCAATTTTATGCTAACCTGAAGGATGCTTTGCAACAGCAAGTGCCAGTAAATAGAGCGACGTCCTTGCCTAATTATGTGGATCCCAATACATTGTTAGAATATGTCAAGGGTAAGATGAAAATACAAGATCAAGGCTACAGAGAGTATTCCATGTCCCAAATATTCCTTATTGGCAAGTTGCCTCTGTCACCAAAATCGCATGGAAAACCACATTTGTTGCTAAAGGAATCCAAAACAATCATCCAATATCAACCTCCCATCGTATTTACAAAGTGGGGCGAACTGAACAAAGAAACTTTGGATGATGACATATCAAGATGGCTCTATAAAGATGAAGCAGATGAAACAAACACTCGACCTATCAAATTGCCAATAGAACAATATGTAGGTCCCGGGGAGAACTGAGAGGGGGGGGGTGAATCAGTTGTCTAATAAATTCACACCAAAATCTTATTAACCAACTTAATGCTTAGTACCAGTAAGATAGTTAAGTATGTTGGTAAACAGTGTTAATATAAAATTGCTATACCGGTAAGAATTAATGCATGAAACATAAACATAAAGTCATCCACAACACATGACACAAATATTTGGATGTGGAAACCCTGTAAGGGGAAAAACCATGGTGGGAAACCTTACCCACAATCAGATGATACTACTGCAGATAGTAAGTGTACAAAGAGGGGTCTGCACATGCAGAAAGGCCAACAGCCTAGAGCTTACTGCTCAATCACAAATGGGAGTCATATTGACTACAGTTGGATGGTTAAATCCAATGAGAATGTACTGCACAAAATAGCATCTTCATATGCTGGATTCAGTACCGGTGTAATGCTGATATGCTTCTACAAAAACCTAACTTCACCTTCAAATGATGTCTTTGTGTGTATCTCTGCTTGATTTCGCATATATCCTTCCTTAAAATCTTTTTCCACATTCCACACATGATCTTACAAATAAGATCTTACATTTATACCATACCCTAAGACCAATTTTAGTAGGTCGGCTCTACAAGATATTACAATAAAACATTTACAAATAATATAATATCCGATGCAATAACTGATTGAACATGTCGGCTTAATGCATTTACAACAATAATAAATCATCTCCATAGCGTGCCATGCTGATCTGGAAAAGATAAACCTACCGGTGAAACCCTAGATATCCTGGACCTATTTGCTGGTAAAAGCAAATATGCAAATAAGAATATGTCAATGATTATTACTTCAAAGAAAGGTGTCCACATGATGTCTTCGACATTATCAAATGTCTTCCATGTCAATGCAGGTACCGGTGAACATTATATCCTGCCAGTTAACCATATACCGGTGACTGTTTTGAACAGTTTACTGATTGCCGGTGAATGTTGTTAGATCTCCAAAGTAGGTCTATTTAGTAAGTGTTGACATCAATGACAAAACCATACCAAAATACCAACAATCTCCCCTTTTGGCATTGATGGCAACACAAGATGGAAAAACCATCAAAGTGCCAAAACAAAAATGCCAAGTACAGAAACCAATTCTCCCCCTGGGAGTAATTATACCAAACTTTCATACCAATCTTTCCTAAAAAAGATAATGCATTTTTCAATATATCTTTCCTTAATGTTTTTCCATATATCTCTCCCCCTTTGACATCAAATGCCAAAGTCACAAAAAGTCAAGTTCATACAAAATACCAACCAATTCAATATACCAACTACTCCCCCTGAGAAGTAGCTTCCTCATCAAATACCAGAATAAAAGATTTGTCCATTTAATTGTAAGGAAGTTAAGTAGCGAAAACAACTTCCTACACTAACCTTGAGAGGAGGGTAATGCAAAACTTTTTCAGATCATTACAACAGTTACAGAAAATAGAAATAGATATAATAGCATTCATACCACAACACAATGATTTACGTGGGGAAAACCCTTTCGGGAGAAAAACCCCACCCTCCAAAAGCAGCTCAATATTTTATTCAGCAATCAAAAACAGATTACAAAATACTTGCAGAGCAAGCTCTTCGCAGGAGTAGCACTAATCAGAGATTCAGAGGCAACTCAATAGCCATGAGACTCTTACACACAACCTCTATCTCACACACCTCATAAATAGGAGATACAATACAAGAAACCATCAAACGATATTACAAAACCATGGGCTAAAACCACCCAATAAGGTGTAGCCGACCTTATCTCCCTTCTATGACATGTTAAAGCACACATCAACATGTGTCGCTCCCTTTTACCGCTCATTTATGTATCCGATACAAATTATTTTTCCTATTTCAGGAGTACAAACTTCCGGAGGCCATAACTTGAGAACCGGGTGTCCGATTGACGAACCGTTTGAAGCGCCGGAAAGCTCGCGAAGTGCTCTATCACCTCGTAACCCGCTTCACCGGTTACGACCACTTTTCAGGGCGTTTCGGAGCCTCTAAAGTCCCCAAAATTAAGTTTAAATATTTTATTGCACCCCTCCAAGACGAAAACTTTAATATCTTCAAAACTAGCTGTGACCTTGCGACGAAACTTTACCGGAATGCTTATCTAGCCAACCAGAAGCTTCAGGGAGAATTTCGCACTATTTCGTGCTCAAATGAAAACTTACTATAAATAGTAACCTCACATAAATGCAAGGTTGAGACACCATTTTTCCCAACAAATCTCCCACTTGTCGAACACCTTGCAAGAGCCGAAGGGAATGTCAACACAATGAATCAATTGCTAGGGGCCATAAGGCCCATAGACTCTGAACACCATCTGAACTTTTCTATGCTCACAGCCTTAGTTAAAGCATCTGCAACATTCATCAAAGTTTCCACCTTAACCAGCTTCACCCTACCATCTTCGACCATATCTCTAACAAAATGATACTGAACATCAATATGTTTGGTCCGGGCATGAAATGTCGGGTTCTTAGCTAGGCTAATTGCACTCTGACTGTCACAGTAAACTGTCACTGTACCTTGTTTTATTCCAATATCCGAACATAGTCTCTTAAGCCAAATGGCCTCTTTACAAGCATGAGTAGCTGCCATATACTCTGCTTCAGTAGTGGATAAAGCAACCACAGCCTGTCGCTTACTCATCCAACTAATTGCACCACCAAACAAAGTAAACACATAAGCACTAGTGGATCTTCTGCTATCAATATCACCTGCCCAATCTGAATCCACATAACCATGGATATCAAGGGAAGTCATGTCTCCAACTGAATTACCATGATAACACAAAGAATACTCTGAAGTACCCTTCAAATATCTAAAGACTCTTTTGACTGCATCCCAATGAACTCTACCAGGATTAGACATATATCTAGAAAGTACTCCCACTGCTTGGGCAATATCTGGTCTAGTACAGACCATAGCATACATCAAGCTTCCAACCGCACTCTGGTAAGGCACTCTGCTCATGTCTTCCATCTCCAATGGGGATGTAGGACAATCTGAAACAGATAGTTTCATTCCAACTGTAAAAGGAACACTCAATGGTCTACAATTCTGCATGTTGAACCTCTGTAACACTGAATTCACATACTTACTCTGGCCTAGCCATAGCTTTCTGTTCACCCTATCTCTTCTAATTTCCATCCCAAGGATGTGCTTTGCTGCACCAAGATCTTTCATTTCAAATTTAGCAGCGAGCTGAGACTTCAGTTCTGAAATCATACCTTTCCCTTTACCAATGAATAACATATCATCAACATACAATGCAATGAATAAGAAATGATCACCATAAGATTTATAATAAACACAGTGATCTGATTTAGAACGTTCAAATCCCAAACTCAACACATATGTATCAAATTTCTGGTACCACATCCTAGGACTTTGTTTGAGGCCATACAAAGATTTCTTCAATTTACAGACCAAATTTCTTTTGCCTTTCATCACATAGTGCTCTGGCTGTGTCATATAAATATCTTCCTCCAAATCACCATGAAGGAAAGCAGTTTTCACATCCATTTGCTCAACCTCTAAATCATAAGCAGTAGCAATAGAAAGCAAAAATCTAATGGACGTCATTTTTGCAACAGGAGAAAATATCTCACCGTAATCAACACCCTCAACTTGAGAGTAGCCTTTTGCAACCAACCTTGCTTTATACTTCTCAATGCTTCCATCTGAACCAATCTTTTTCTTGAACACCCATTTACAACCAACAGGTTTTCGTCCTTCAGGCAATGGTACAAGATCCCATGTATCATTCTTTTTCAAAGCTGCCATTTCTTCCTCCATAGCAATCTTCCAGGATTCTGCATCATTCATACCTAATGCCTCTTCTACAGATTTTGGTTCATCCACACTAGTATTCAGAGAAAAAATACATCTCCAATCATCAGGTGAATACCTTTCAGGTGGTTGTCTATGTCTTGTAGACCTTCGAACAAGCTGAGTTGGAGGTTCTTCCTCCTCTTCTGAAGATTCAGAGCTAGACGAGCTCTCCTCAAATTCTTGCCTATCTAGGGGTCTCGATTCAACTCTTTCAGGTGTAGAAGGAAGTTGAATCACATCTTCTTTTTTAGTCTGTTCTGGCTGCAATGTAACAGAAGGAGACTTAATTTCTCTAAAAATAACACTTCTACTGTGAATTACCTTTTGTGCAACAGGGTCCCAAAGCTTGTATCCTTTCACACCATAACTATACCCGATGAAGATACATTTCACAGCCTTGTTCTCCAACTTTGTTCGCTTCTCCTTTGGCACATGTGCATATGCCTCGCAACCAAAAACTCTAAGATGTCTCAATGAAGGCTTGTGACCTGACCATGCTTCCATAGGCGTTTTATCAACAAGAGCTGATGTAGGAGACCTGTTAATCAGGTAGCAAGCAGTGGCAACAGCTTCAGCCCAAAACTTTTGTTCGAGACCAGCACCACTCAACATACTCCTAGCCTTCTCCATCAGTGTCCTCTTCATTCTTTCTGCAACTCCATTTTGCTGTGGAGAATACGGAGTTGTCTTCTGCCTGTTAATTCCACAGTCTTTACAAAATCTATCAAAATCATTAGAGCAAAACTCACCGCCATTATCAGTTCTCAAACATTTTATTTTCTTTCCAGTCTGCAACTCAACCATTGCTTTAAATTATTTAAAACGACTAAAAACTTCAGATTTACTTTTTAGAAAATAAACCCATGTCCTTCTACTAAAATCATCAATAAATGAAACATAATATGTGGATTTTCCAATCGAAGAGACATCTACTGGACCAAACACATCAGAATGGATAAGATCCAAAACACCACAAGTTTTATGAGAACTCGAGTAAAATTGAACGGGGTTTTGTTTTCCATAAATGCAATGCTCACAGAAATCAAAGTCAAGATTACAGTCATTCAAACCTTCAACAAGATTTTTATTTTTCAAGGTCCTTAGACCCTTTTCTCCAATGTGGCCAAGTCTCTGGTGCCATAACATAGTCTTCTCTGCAGGTAACTTTGCTTCAGACGAAAGTGCACCCTTAGGTACCCAAAAACCATTTCCATCTGCTGAAGGTGAAACCTTCAAATCTTCCAGTGAGGTATCCACAGATTTACTTTTTACAGAAGTGCTATTACACTCAACAGTGTATGCTTCAAGCTTATACAAAGTGCCAAACCTGACACCTCTAGCAACTACCATAGCACCCTTAATCATCTTACATCCTGTTTCAGAAAAGACTACCTGCACACCTGCATCTATTAGTTTGCTCACAGATAACAGGTTTCGTTTTAATCCAGGGATATGCAGCACACCATTAATCCCTTTTATTCTACCATCAGAAAACCTGATTCTAACTTTACCTCGACCAACAATGTCTAGAGGTGAATCATCACCCAAGTACACCTTACCTCCATTAAATCCTTCATATTCAGAAAACCAATCTCTATTGGAAGTCATATGAAAAGATGCACCTGAGTCAATTAGCCAGGCATCATTACCTGCATGAGTCGCCAAAGCCGCAATAAATGCATCACCATCTTCCTTGTCGGACTCAGAATCAGAATCGAACTTTTTCTTTTTCTTCTTCTTTTCTTCTTTGCAGTCCTTACGGATGTGACCCGGTTTACCACAATTCTAGCAAATGACTTTGGACTTTCCAGGAGATTTCGATCTCCCTTTGGATTTGGACTTGCCGCGCTTCTCATTCTTCTTGCCTTTCTCCTTAGGTCTTCCACGAACGGTTAGGGCTTCCTTTGAACTGATGGATACCTTCCTTCGCATCTCTTCACCGAGTAGGGCACCCACCACATCTTCAGATTTCAAAACAACAGAAGTACTACCGATAGCCATAACAAGAGAATCCCACGAATCAGGCAAAGAACAAAGCAAGATCTGACATTTCTCCTCCTCATCCATCTTAACAACGACGGATACTAATTGAGCCACAATCATATTGAATGCTTCTAGGTGGTCTGCAATTCGTCCACCCTCTTCCATCTTCAAGGAATACAATTTCTTTCTTAAGAAAATTTGATTTAATAAAGATTTCACTTGATACATCTCACCAAGCTTAGTCCATAGCTTCTTTGCAGAGTTTTCTTCATGGACATTGATTAGAACAGAGTCTGCCAGGCACAGTTTGATTAGACCCTTGGCTTTTCGGTCCATAACATCATACTGAGCTGCCGCAGTAGGATCTGAGGGCCTTTGGACATTCGCATCAACAGCATCCCAAAGATCTCGATCTATTAGCAGATCTTCCATCTTCAGCTTCCACATCTCAAAATTACTTCCATTAAATTTCTCCACCTTTATTCTCCCTGACGAACTCGCCATCTGAATATTCCTGCAACAAGATCAAAAAGTGTCTTCTGCACAAGCTCCCACTCAAATCTGGATTAGTTCAAAAAACCCAACTGCCCACAATTGAAACCAAAGGTGATCAGGCTCTGATACCACTTGTAAGGAAGTTAAGTAGCGGAAACAACTTCCTACACTAACCTTGAGAGGAGGGTAATGCAAAAATTTTTCAGATCATTACAACAGTTACAGAAAATAGAAATAGATATAATAGCATTCATACCACAACACAATGATTTACGTGAGGAAAACCCTTTCGGGAGAAAAACCCCACCCTCCAAAAGCAGCTCAATATTTTATTCAGCAATCAAAAACAGATTACAAAATACTTGCAGAGCAAGCTCTTCGCAGGAGTAGCACTAATCAGAGATTCAGAGGCAACTCAATAGCCATGAGACTCTTACACACAACCTCTATCTCACACACCTCATAAATAGGAGATACAATACAAGAAACCATCAAACGGTATTACAAAACCATGGGCTAAAACCACCCAATAAGGTGTAGCCGACCTTATCTCCCTTCTATGACATGTTAAAGCACACATCAACATGTGTCACTCCCTTTTACCGCTCATTTATGTATCCGATACAAATTATTTTTCCTATTTCAGGAGTACAAACTTCCGGAGGCCATAACTTGAGAACCGGGTGTCCGATTGACGAACCGTTTGAAGCGCCGGAAAGCTCGCGAAGTGCTCTATCACCTCGTAACCCGCTTCACAGGTTACGACCACTTTTCAGGGCATTTCGGAGCCTCTAAAGTCCCCAAAATTAAGTTTAAATATTTTATTGCACCCCTCCAAGACGAAAACTTTAATATCTTCAAAACTAGCTGTGACCTTGTGACGAAACTTTACCGGAATGCTTATCTAGCCAACTAGAAGCTTCAGGGAGAATTTCACACTATTTTGTGCTCAAATGAAAACTTACTATAAATAGTAACCTCACATAAATGCAAGGTTGAGACACCATTTTTCCCAACATTAATTCTGTCGGTTGATGACAATCATCAACTATCTAAGTCTCTACCGGTGGAGGTAAGACTCCGAGCTGATCTCTGAGATACTCAAAAGTTTCCTTAGGCAAAGGTTTTGTAAAAATATCTGCAAGCTGTTCTTTAGTATTCACATAAACCAGTTTTATTTCCTTTTCTTCAACTTTTTCCCTTAGAAAATTTAGTTTGATAGAAACATGTTTTGTTTTAGAATGTAATATTGGATTCTTAGATATATCAATTGCTGTAGTGTTATCACATATATAGTAATAGGTTCCTTGCATTTTACCTTTATGTCTTTCAACATTTGCTTAAGCCAAAGTACCTGTGTATAGTTTGTTGCTGCTGCAACATATTCTGATTCTGCTATTGATAAAGATGTACAACTCTATTTCTTACTTAACCAAGAAACTAATCTCTTTCCAAGAAAGAATGCTCCTCTAGTGGTGCTTTTTCTATCATCCACATCTCCTGCCCAATTTGCATCTGTGTATGCATATAGATCAAAATTTTCATCTTTAGGATACCATAATCCAAGATTTGCTGTGCCTTGTAAGTACCGGATAATCCTTTTTATTGTTGATTCATGAATTTCCCTAGGATTACTCCGAAATCTAGAAACTATACATACCGCATTCATAATATCAGGTCTGGTTTGTGTCAAATACAGTAAACCTCCTATCATAGATTTGTATCTAGTTGGATTGATAGGTGTAGATTCATCCCTTTGAGTAATTTGTCATTTGTAGTCATAGGTGTGCTTACCGGTTGAGAGTTTTCCATCCCAAATTTCTTAAGTAGTTCTTTCAAGTACTTAGATTGACTAAAAAATATGCCTTTATCAGTCTATAAAATCTGCAATCCTAAAAAGAATTTTATTTCTCCAATCATAGACATTTCAAATTCATGCTGCATTTTAAGAGAAAATTCTTTGCATAATCCATCTTCTCCTCCAAAGATTATATCATCAACAAATACTTCCATAATCAAGATGTCATCATTAGTTATTTTATAATTTAAATTTCTATCTGCATTTCCTTTAGTAAAACCATTTTTTAAAAGATACTTATCCAATCTTGCATACCAGGCTCTTGGAGCTTGTTTTAGTCCATACAGAGCTTTTCTTAATCTACAAACCATATCATTGTTGTCTGTCAAAGAAAATCCATCAGGTTGTTCAATATAAACTTCTTCTTCAAGATCTCCATTCAAAAATGCACATTTAATATCCATTTGATAAACTTTGTAATCCTTGTGAGCTACAAAGGCCAAGAATAATCTAACTGCCTCAATTCTGGCTACTGGTGCAAAGGATTCATTGTAATCAACTCCTTCTTTCTAAGAATATCCCTTACACACTAGTCTTGCTTTATTCTTGACAACCTTACCATCTTCATTGAGTTTGTTTCTAAATACCCATTTGGTTCCAATTACATTTTTATTTTCAGGCCGGGGAACTAATGTCCAAGTGTTATTTTTCTCAATTTGTCCTAATTCTTCTTCCATAGCTTTAATCCAGAATTTATCTTCACATGCCTCATTGATAGATAATGGTTCAATTTGAGAAATAAGACATACCTCTTCATTTGCCAATCTTCCTCTTGTCATGACTCCTTTAAATTTGCTTCCAATTATCTGATCTTCAGAATGATTCAGTCTTACTTACTAGGGTGTCTTAGTTTGTTGTTGTTCTTCAATTACTGTGGTATCCTCTGATGATACCAGAGTAACTGGATCATCATTTTGTACTGGTGGATTTGCTGTTGGTTCATTTGTCATAATTTCTGTTACCGGTTCAGAGTCTATATACCTTGAAGTTCCTCTGAATTGTTCATCAATCTTTACATTTGTACTCTCAACAATTTTTTGTAGTCTTTTATTAAAACATCTATATGCTTTACTCTTGGATGAATAACCAAGAAATATTCCTTCATCACTTCTTGGATCAAACTTGCCAATATACTCATCTCTTCTAATATAACATTTACTTCCAAAAATTCTGAAATACTTAAGAGTAGGAGTATTACCAAACCATAGTTCATGAGGGGTCTTACCAGTTTCACCTTTGATGTGAACTTTGTTGAATGTATAGACATCAGTGCTTACTACCTCTCTCTAGTACACATGTGGTAGATTTGCTTCTGATAACATACTTCTTGATGCATCCAAAATAGTTCTGTTTTTTCTTTCAACAACTCCATTCTGTTGTGGTGTCCGAGGTGCTGATAACTGTCTTTTGATTCCATTTACTTCATAGAATGTATTAAAATCTCTGGATGTGAATTCTCCTCCTTGATTTGATCTTAAACATTTAATTTTCTTACTCGTTTCATTTTCAACCATTGCTTTGAATAGTTTGAATTTCCCAAGTGCCTCTGATTTTTCTCTAAGAAAAGTAACCCAGCACATTCTAGAATAATCATCAATAATTAGCATAAAATATCTATCACCTTGTAAGCTTTTAGTTCTAGCCGGACCACATAAATCAGTGTGAATTAAATCAAGAGCATTATTAGATTTTTTTGGAATACTTTTGAAACTAGCTCTAACTTGTTTTCCAAATTGACATTCCTTGCAAATTATATTCTGAGGTTTCACAATTTTAGGTAGATCTCTAACTGCCTTAGAAGTACTGATTTTTACCATGCAATCAAAATTTACATGACATAGTCTTTTATGCCATAGCCAACTTTCATCTATATGAGCAATTAAGCATGCCTTTTCACTGTTATTCAAATGAAAGATATTACCTCTAGTCTGATTACCGGTTGCAATTTCCAAACCAGTTCTATTCATGATTTTGCATTTTCCATTTTTAAATTGTAACTGAAAACCTTTCTCAACTAATTGACCAACACTTAAAAGATTATGTTTTAATCCTTCAACATAGTAAACATTGTCAGTGTTGTGTTTACCATCAAGAGATATTGAACCCTTACCTTTGATTGAACAGGCTTTGTCATCTCCAAATCTTACTAAACCTCCATTGTATTCTTGAAAGTTCAAGAATTTACCTTTGTCTCCAGTCATGTGATGTGAGCATCCTGAGTCAATAATCCATTCATCCTTTGATTCCACTTTAGCTGCTAGGGCTTGTTCTACCGGTTGAGCAATAGGTACCGATTGATCTTCTGTTATAGCAACAAAGACCCATCCGTTGTCTGCTGAATCTTCATCAGAATCATCAATCACACCTTCATCAACAATGTAACAAGATTTATCCTTGGTTTTCTTAAATCTGTATCTCTGATATTCAGGATTAGGTTTGTATGTCCTTCTAGCTTCTTCTCTTAGTCTAGCATGTCTATCAGGGCATCTTGAAGCCATATGACCAATCTTATTGCAGTTGAAACATTTAAAGGGTGCTTTACCTTCATACTTACTTCCAATTGGACCTTTTGGCATTTTCCTTGCAAATAGTGCTTCAAGTTCTTCAAGTTCTTCATTCTCCTTCTTGGTTTCTTCAAGTTCTCTTGCATAAAAGGCTCTCCAATCTGATTTATGAAAAGATGGAGCAGATGATGTTGATGCTTTGAAGGCCAAATTAGTTTTTATAGTAGCAACATGACCAAATTCCTCAATTTCAAAAGCTGAAAGTTTTCCAATCAATGTATCCCTAGTTACTGATGTATTAGGCATTGTTCTCAACTCATTAATAGCAATAACCTTCATTTTATATGCCGGTGGCAAACCTCTTAAGATTTTTGAAACAATCTCATCTTCACTCAAGGTTCCCCCACAACATTTGATACCTAAAACAATTTCATTTACTCTTTCCATAAAAGTAGAAATTCTTTCATCTTCTTCCATTTTCAGATGTTCATACCTGACTCGGAAGCTTTCAAGTTTTGCAATTTTGACTATGGAATCCCCTTCATTCAGTGTTTCCAAACGATTCCAAATAGCTTTTGCAGTAGATCTATCTGATAACCCCATGATTTGTTGATCTGATAATGCGCTCAAGAGTGCTTCTCTTGCTTTGCACTCATTTTCTTCATCTTTAGCTAAGGTAATAGGAGTAGGCTGACCAGCTACAACAGCAGTATAACCATTCTTAGTAACCTCCCAGATGTCTTTACCAATGCAATTCAGATGTGTCTCCATTCTGATTTTCCATATTCCATAGTTGGCTCCATCAAGTTTAGGACTATCCTTTCTGAAATAATTAGTAGACATTGGATCTCCTCAAGTTGTTAAACTTCTGCAAAAAGAGGACTAGGCTCTGATACCAATTGTAGGTCCCAGGGACAACTGAGAGGGGGGGGGGGTGAATCAGTTGTCTAATAAATTTACACCAAAATCTTATTAACCAACTTAATGCTTAGTACCGGTAAGACAGTTAAGTATGTCGGTAAACAGTGTTAACAGAGAATTGCTATACCAGTAAGAATTAATGCATGAAACATAAACATAAAGTCATCCACAACACATGACACAAATATTTGGATGTGGAAACCCTGTAAGGGGAAAAACCATGGTGGGAAACCTTACCCACAATCAGATGATACTACTGCAGATAGTAAGTGTACAAAGAGGGGTCTGCACATGCAAAAAGGCCAACAGCCTAGAGCTTACTGCTCAATCACAAATGGGAGTCACACTGACTACAGTTGGATGGTTAAATCCAATGAGAATGTACTACACAAAATAGCATCTTCATATGCTGGATTTAGTACCAGTGTAATGCTGATATGCTTCTACAAAAACCTAACTTCACCTTCAAATGATGTCTTCATGTGTATCTCTGCTTGATTTCACATATATCCTTCCTTAAAATCTTTTTCCACATTCCACACGTGATCTTACAAATAAGATCTTACATTTATACCATACCCTAAGACCAATTTTAGTAGGTCGGCTCTACAAGATATTACAATAAAACATTTACAAATAATATAATATCCGATGCAATAACCGATTGAACATGTCGGCTTAATGCATTTACAACAATAATAAATCATCTCCATAGCATGCCATGTTGATCTGGAAAAGATAAACCAGTCGGTGAAACCCTAGATATCCTGGACCTATTTGCCGGTAAAAGCAAATATGCAAATAAGAATATGTCAATGATTATTACTTCAAAGAAAGGTGTACACATGATGTCTTCGACATTATCAGGTGTCTTCCATGTCAATGCAGGTACCGGTGAACATTATATCCTGTCGGTTAACCATATACCGATGACTATTTTGAACAGTTTACTGATTGCCAGTGAATATTGCTGGATCTCCAAAGTAGGTGTATTTAGTAGGTGTTGACATCAATGACAAAACCATACCAAAATACCAACACAATATGGCAAAGGATTTACCATAATGCAGAAGAAGGGATATGATGGGTGCAGTGGTTTGGGACCTAACAAAAACGGAATATTAGAGCTTATCATCCTTGAGATGAGACATAAAATTTTGGGTTTAGGTTTTGTACCATTGTGAATCGGAACCTCATCTACCAAAGTGACTACATGTGAAAAAGGGCATGATTTTGATGATGAAACGACACCTGAGGACACCCATCTTGAAACTGACTCTAACGAATGGGAGTGGGACTCTTATTCCTCTAACTGTTGTGCCCTTGATAATGTCTTCATTGACCTTGATGATTTGCCTATGGAAGACAAACATGAAGCTCCTCCTCCCGTCAAAACATGTCCTAAAGCTTGGATATAATCATTTTGGAATCCTACAACTAAATCTAACACAAGTAGCTCAAATAGTGATACCACTGACATTCATATCTTTACTATCTCGATCCAAGCCTTTACTGAAACCGATGATGACATGCCCCTTGTATACCCACAACTAATCCAATGTGACCAACAAGGACCACTTCAGTTAGATTGCTTTGAAAATGATGAGGCGATAGCAGAATTCCTGGAGCTTAGAGAAGGCATACCAAAAGGTGACCACAAGGTTGGATTTTCTATTGATTTATATTCCACAACATATTTTGGGGATTCAACTCCATATTCCAGTCGCAAAATTAAAAAAGAAAATAAAAAAGAAAAAAATCAAAAGAATAGGTCTTCGGGTAAAAACTACAAGGCACCCTTTGACCACAAAAAAGTAAAAACAAAGGATGTACCTGCAGGTGAAAACCTCTCTGAGGCACCCAAAGGTGGAAGATTGGACATAACCCCATCAGGTCAGGACAAATCAACATTGCTTGTAGAAATGACTGAAATAAATTTGGGTACACTTGAAAATCCTAAGGTCATTCATTTTGCTGCTTCATTGTCAGAACAAGAAAGAATAGATTTTATCAACTTTTTCCTTGAGAAGAGGATCAATTTTACATGGTCTTACACAGACATGTTGACCTCGATCCAGAACTAGTCCTTCATCATCTGCCGTTGAAACTAGGTGCCAAGCTCGTCAAACAAAAACTGAGAAAAATGCATCTGCAAGTGGCCCTACTAGTCAAAGCTAAACTCAAGAAATTCTTGGATGTGGGCTTTATTAGACCAATTGATTACGCAGAGTGGATCTCCAATTTAGTGCCAGTCAGCAGAGCAACTAGGGGCATTAGAATTTGCACTGATTTTAGAGACTTCAACAAAGCATGCCCTAAAGATGACTTTCCTCTACCAAATATTGACATCATAGTAGACATGACAACTGGATATGAGATGTTGTCACTAATGGATGGATTTTCTAGGTACAATCAGATTCGAATAGCTCCCGAAGATCAGCATAAGACTACCTTTACATGTGCTTGGGGAACCTATTGTTGGAATGTGATGCCATTTGGCCTAAAAAATGCAAGAGCAACATATCAAAGAGCCAAGACAATAATTTTTCATGATTACATGCACACTTTGATGGAAGATTATGTTGATGACCTCCTATGCAAATCAATTACTAGAGATAGTCATCTGGCTATTTTAGGACCAATCTTTGATCAGATGGAGAAATACAAGCTCAGACTAAATCCAAAAAAATGTGTGTTTGGTGTTACATCTGGCAAATTATTGGGCTACATTATTTCTCAAAGAGGTATTGAAGTTGACCCTGCAAAGGTCAAAGCAATCCTAGATATGCCTCCTCCTACCAATCTTCATCAACTAAGAAGCCTCCAGGGCAAGTTACAATCAATCTGACGATTCATAGCTCAATTGGTAGGCAAGTGTCACCCCTTCCAACATCTACTGCACAAAGGGATAGTTTTAAAATGGAATGATGAATGTCAACAAACATTCCAAGCTTTAAAATATTATCTTCTATCCCCACCTGTTTTAATGCCTCCCATAGATGGAAAGCCCTTCATTTTGTATATCTTTGCAACAAATACAACATTAGGAGCTCTTTTGGCCCAACAAGATGAACAAGGCAAAGAGCGGGCTATTTATTATATAATTCAGACATTAGTGGGCTATGAATTAAACTATTCTACCATTGAGCAAGCATGCTTGGATTTCATATTTGTAGCTCAAAATATCCGACATTATATGCTAAATCATAAGAACTTGTTGGTATCCAAGATTGATCCATTGAAATATTTTCTTAGCAAAGTAGCTTTGATAGGCCAATTAGCAAAATGGGTCATGATTTTAAGCGAGTTTGATATTGAATACACTGAAATAAAAGCAATAAAAGGACAAGTCATAGATGATCAACTCGTAGATGCACCTATCCAAGATGATCATCCAATGTTGACTGATTTTCCAGATGCATCAGTCTTAGCTATTACATCTTCTAATGAATGGAAATTATATTTTGATGGATCCCACACTAGATTTGGCTCAGAGGCAGGTGTCCTATTTGTAACCCCTCAAGGTGATGCTATTCCAAAATTCTATAGAATAACTTTTAATTGCACCAATAATATCACAAAATACGAGGCTTTGGTTACTGGACTCAGAATAGCAATTCAGTGGCATATTACACATCTGCACATCTATGACAATTCTTAGTTAGTCATCTGCCAAGTAAATGATGACTATGAAACAAAAGATGAAAAGATTCTCCCCTATAAGCACATGGCAGAACATTTCAAGACAAAATTCACTTCAAGTCCCTCGTCTTCATAATAGATCAACAGATGCTATGGCTACTATTGCCTCTATGTTGGATATGCCTCAGAATATGGACAAATGTGAATTTCTGGTAGAGAAGTTGTTGGTTCCATCTTTTGAAATTCCAACATCAGATCTGGTGTGTGTCCTTGTTGGTCCTAACTCCTTATGGTACAAAGAAATATATGAATACCTAAAATCCCATTCCATACCTCCAAACCTTTCTACCAACCAACGCTGAATTGCATTGTCGTTGTCATTAAGTTGCATTAGTTGCATATATTGTCATCATCGATGATACCCTCTATTGTCGATCCTTTGACCAAACCCTCCTCAAGTGTTTGGATTCTGATGAAGCACAAATGGCTTTACATGAAGTTCATGATGGTATATGTGGAGGCCATTTCAATGGTCCTAGCCTAGCTAAAAAGTTATTCTGAGTTGGATACTATTGGTCGACAGTGGAAAATGAAGCACATGACTTTGCTAAGAAGTGTCACAAATGTCAAATGCATGGAGATTATATTCACGCGCTAACATAATAACTTTAGCCTGCCATATCTCCATGGCCCTTTTCTCAATGGGGGCTCGATCTCATTAGAAAGATCCACCCGACATTAGCAAACGGACATAAGTTTATCATATCGACCACATAATAGTTTACAAAATGGATTGAGGCTATACCCATGACCTATATCACTGGCACACAAATTTCTAAGTTCATTTTGAATTATATCATATGCCGATATGGATTTCCTTTTGCTATAGTCACAGACAATGGTCGTCCATTTAAAACTAAAGATATCCGTGAACTCTGTGCGAAGTTTCACATTCAACATCGCTTCTCAACCCCATATTATCCATAGAGTAATGACCAAGCTGAGGCATCCAATAAAACAATTATCAAGATACTCAAAAAGGTTGTCAATGACACTGATCGAGATTGGCATGTGCGGTTAAATCCAGCTTTATGGGCCTATTGCACTTCTATCCACACCTCTACTGGAGCAACACCTTACTCTCTGGTGTATGGTGCGAAAGCTATCTTACCTTTGGAGGTTGAGATTCCATCCCTGCAAGTCTCCTTACAACACTTGATAAATGATGAAGCATACAGAGTTTCCAGGTTGCATCAGTTTGAGACGCTAGATGAAAGGCATTAGACAACTTTGACACATTTGCAAGCATATCAAAATTGTCTCCGTTGCACCTATAATAAGAAAGTCAAAGGGCGACACTTCAAAGTGGGAGACTTGGTCTTGAATGCCAACCCTAAGAATTCACAATCTACTGAGATCATCAAAGGAAAATTTGAACCTAATTGGGTTGGCCCTTTCATCATAATTGCAGTATATGGTTCAAGTGCTTATCAGACTGCAACCTCGGAGGCAGAACCACTATTAGATCCTGTGAATAGAATGCACCTTCAGAAATATTATACATAGATTTCTTTTAGCAGTTCTTCAATACGATCCTGAAAAAATGAAAAAAATTGTGAAAAGAAAAAAAATATCACCTTGGTGAAAACCTGGTAAACAGGCACCTTGTGTGAGAGCAAAAAAAGTGAGAAAGAAGAAAAATTATCAAAAATAGTAAAGAAAAAGCATCCGCCCTCTAGTGAAAACCTAGCAAACAGGCACTTTGGGCAAGTATTGTGGTGAAAACCTGGCAAGCAGGTGCCATGTGTAACAAGGTTGTCACTTCACCGTCTATCATGATTCCCTTTGTACATAACACAAAGTTTTATCACACCCATCCATTTTGATTTGACCCAATGTCCTTCTCCAAGCTTGCGATTGGTCAGCATCAATGTTAATTTCTGTCAATTACCAATCCCTGTACATATGTTTTCTAGCCTGGTCATTGAACATATTTTGGACCTCACTTGGGTGCCAATCCCTTGTCATGATCAATTGACGGAGTTATCATAGTGAACATCTCAGAGGCTACAACATGTACATAACTTTTAAAGTCCTGAAAAAATCCATAAAAAATTCAAATAAAGTCCTGAAAAAAATCCATATAAAATCAAATAAAGTCCTGAAAAAATCACTAAAAATAAAAAATGTCCTGAAATAATCACTAAAAATAAAATTAAAAACATCTTGAAATAATAATTTTATTTTTTTTATAAAAACGTCTTGAAATAATCCAAAAACATTGTAAAATGTCCTGTAAAAAGCACAAAAAAATTCAAAAAGTTCAAAACCCTAAAAATTTGAAAACATAAACAATCCAAAAACAATATTTTATTTCATTTCGCCAATAAACTGCCCCCTTTGTATATAGATAAACATTTTGAGTAGATGTCAAATAGAAAACACATAACAAATTGTGTTTCGCATATCACGCATTAACAGATGAACTATTCAACCAATCAAGCATTCAAATTGATCAAAGTTGTCCTATCAATCAACAATATCAACATTATCGGTCCTTTGTCCATATTATCATGGGTCTTATGCAGGGTGTGGTATACTAAAAAAACTAGACTGTGTCTTGTCTTAGACGGGGTACTGCGTTCCCTGAAAACCAGACAACATGATCGTCCTTTCCGTACAACATTCTCACTTTTGGCAATGATGATCAGGTTGTTTGTTTGCCTTGTTTGAACTTGTGAATCTTATTTTTCTTTGATATATCTTTGATTGTGTTCCTATGCTACTCAATGATGTCACAAAGTGAGTTAGAGTGGCCAAGATGGCTGATGATCATTTTTTTGTTTTGTTTTTTGTTTGCGGAGCGTTTCATAAATTTCTGGGGCACGTATGTCTTGGGAGGCAATAATAAGTATGTTCGCTTTGTGAACGCTGGACATACCTCGACCTTTGATATACATATTGTCTTAAGCAATTTTTGACTCATTCCTTGTCTGCAATGTCTTTGTTTTACGCAAAGGGATTGCATTATCGCTTTGACCTTCAATGCCATAATGCACTGCATCCATTTTGCAATATTAAATAAAGGTTCTCACCTACTCTTTGTGCATTTGTGAAAGCAACATTTTTCTTCACTAGTAACTCTTCTCCATCTAATTTCCTCTACCTAATATTTCTCTCTTAGTCATTGCAGTCATCTTGGTCTAGTCTTGGTATTATTTTTGATAAATTGGCCTCTTTTCTAGATTTTTCCGGCCAATTCCTCGAGGAGGCATCCATATATGTTATCATTGTTTGGGGCATATTTATTGATTGTTCTTTGAAATAACGCTCATAATCACATTGTCTCAAAGAGGGAAAAAATGCAGGCATCTAAAAATGGTCAATGCTTGTGGTGTCATACTTTAACATGTTTGCGTGACCTTATTTTAGGGTTTTCACATCCTATTAACATTTCTTCTATGTTGCGCACTTGATCTTCATCATTTGTCGACATCTTGTTATTCTTCTACATTTCTCCCCTCTTCAATTGTGTTTCTCACATTCTTAATTAGGTCTTGTCGCACAATCAATCATCAATTTGTCAATCTCTTGTCAATTTGCGACCGATTTTGTCATTGCTCTTTTGTCATTCGACCTTCATCAAGTCGACCTTTTATCAATATTTGATCGATTCGTCATCGATCTCAATCAATCATCATTTCTCATCAATTTGGATCGATTAGTCATTGGTCCTTGTCAATTGGCGCCTATCAATTGTAATACTTGTCAATTTTGATCAATTTGTCATTGATCTTGGTCAATCAACTTCGGTGCTTTATCAATTATCCAATTTTCATCATGATCAGATCAACCATACATCAATTATCTTCTGTCAAGACCTAATTGTCGTCCTTGCATTTCTAATTCATCTCCTAGGGTTTTCTAATTTAATCATTTAATCCTTTTGTCATTTTCCTTCTAGGTTAAATAAATTTATTTATTTTATCCTAGGTCCCTTTGTCACAAATAAATATTTTTATTTAATTGGCTAACTATGAATTAATGAATAAAGAATATTTATTTATTGATTCTTTCTAATTTCTATTTTTCAAAACTTTCTAATTCTTAATTTCTTCTCATTTTCCTAATTTTTAATTCATCAATATTCAACTAGTTCCTCAACTTTCTATTTTGATTTTGCCAACTAATATCCTTCTTAAAATCTATCCTATTTTGTGCTTTATTTGGAAGATATTACTTCTATAATTTTCAAATTCAAGGATTTGGCAATCTTATCTTGACATGATCTTATCCTCTTGCATGGGAAAGTGTGTCATGGCATTTCTTTTTTGAATTTGATTTTTCCCTTGATTGAAATCAATTTCAAATTTTATTGATTTTATTCCAATCTTTGATCAATCTCTCCAATTTCTCTATAAATTGGATTCATTTCTCATTCATTTGAAGAACCACGTCTCAAGTATCCTCACATTGTCATTTTTGTTTGGCAATCTTGCTTTTTGCTCACATTTTGCACTTTTAGGTGATAGCCACATAATTTGGAGGAAAAAGAGAAACAATGGAGGTTAATGGAGGTGACAGTAGCACTTTGGTTTGCATTATCTTTTGACGTTATGCTTTCATTCTTCTATTGAATGTTATAAGATTTATTTCATTGCAATTTTAGGTTTTTGTGGTTACCTATTATTCATTGCTTTGATATTTTCCATTTTCCTATCTACAACATGGAATACATTATGTACCTTACTATCTATCGATAAATATAACTCATAAGCCACCTCAACAACTCACTTGATCATCTGAATAGCCCATAATAGCGTGGCTTGAGTTTCTCCGCACCCTTCTTCCTAAGAGAGGAATGCCTATAGGGATGCAAGATCAGATATACCATATCCTCGATCTCAAATGATTACTCAATCCTCCTCTGATCAACATATTGCTTCTGTTGATTCTGAACCTTTTGAATATTCTCACGAAGAGCTCTCATGATATCCTCGTTCTTCTATAACAGATTCCTAGCACTTGTTACTCTACAATTACTCAACAATAAATCTAGGAAACTAGGAGCATCATAGCCATACAATTCTCTAAAAGGTGTCATCTGTATAATCATATGGTGAGTGGAATTATAGTAGTACTCACAAAGGTGCAACCACTTCACCCAAGCCTTCTGCTGCTCAGAAATATAATTCTGCAGGTATCCCTCCACCCATTTGTTGATAATCTCTATCATCCCATCAGTTTAGGGGTGGTAGCTAGTACTCTAAGTAAGATCTATCCTACATAGTCTGAATAAATCCTGTCAGAAGTTACCCATGAGCTTACTGTCCCTATCATTGACAATACTCTGAGGTAACCCATGCAATTTGAATACTTCACGAAGGAAAATATTTGCCACCTATGTAGCTGAATAGGTAGTCGTGATCGAAAAGAAATATGCATACTTGGTCAACCAATACACTACCACATATATGGTGTCTCTCCCTTGAGATTTTGGCAAGCCCGTAATAAAATCCATAGACACGCATTCCCACTTCCTCTCAGGAATAGGAAGTGGCTGAAGCAACCTAGCAAGGTAAGTATGCTCCCGCTTGTTCCTATTGACAAACAAAGCACTCCCTGACATACAAAAGAACATAAGATTTGAGACCCTTCCAAGTGAATCTCTCTTGTACCTACGTATAGGTCTTAAAGTATTTGGGATGACTAGCCATTGGTGCATTGTGGAAAACTCTCAAAACCTGGTGCCTCACATCAGAACTTGGGACTAGGAAAATTATTTCTTTGTAAATGATGAGGTCATTCGCAAGAGAGTACCGAATGTCCTATACTGTCTCATAAATAATGCTAGAAGCCCATGGATTCTTGGTATATTCAGCTATGATCAAGTGTTTCTAATCCTCAAAAATCTCTGCCATGGAGCTCAAATGGGGACAACAAGATAAAGCATCATCAACAACATTCTGAGTCCCTTTGACATAAGAGATGTCAAAATCATAAGACTGTAACTTGCTAACTCATTTCTATTGATGTTCATTTATATCTCGTTGTCCAAGAAAATGTTTCAAGCTATTATGATCAGTTTTGACACAAAACTTGCTGCCAACTAAGTATTGCCTAAACTTGGCCATTGGATACATGATGACCAACATTTCCTTGTCATAAATGTTGTAGATTCTCTCAAGACCCCTTAGGTCCCTGCTCTCAAAACCTATAGGATGACAATCCTACATAATCATTGCACTAATACCCTCTCCACATGAAAAACAATGAAGCTCAAAAGGTTTGGTGAAATTCGACAAAGCTAAAACTAGATACGTTGTCATCAACTATTTGAACTTCTTGAAACACTCTTGTGCCAGAGGTGTGTAAAAAAATGCTCCCTTCTTTGTCAAATCAGTAAGTGGTGCGACATGCTGTGAGAAACCATTAACAAAATGATGGTAGAAGGTACATAACCCAACAAATCCCCTGAGTTGAGTCAAAGTCTCAGGAGTAGGCCAATCGATAATGGCACAAACCTTATCAGGGTCCATGCGAACTCCCTCTCCGCTAAATATGTGACCCAAATTAAAAAGTTCTACCATGCCCAATGCACACTTGTACTCCTTGGCGTACAAGGACTCCTTGTCAAGTATTCCCAAAACAGTATCTAGGTGAGCCATGTGCTCCTCCCAAGATCTGTTGTAAACCAAAATATCATCAAAGAATACCATAACAAAATTGAGACTGGAAGACCATGTTCATGTTGGATATTAGAGTTGTTAGGATATGATGTTGTCATTGATGTCAACATATTCTTGTGTTGCAGAGAATTGGTTGTTGCAGAGAGTTGGTTTTTGTGATTTGTTGCAAATGTGTTGATGTGGTTTATTGGGTTTTGAGATGCCTATCTCTAGTTGATTTAGTATGATTTTCATGATGCTATGTGGTGATCTGGTCGAGTTATGCGATCCAACATGGTGACTAGTTTTTTAGTGTTCTCTGTAGTAGAATAATGGTATTTGATCCATATTGCTTCAGAATGATGATATCTTGAATTACGGATTTTGGAGAGTGTTTGGGACATTCATGTGTGTCCTCTGATCAGATGGTTCATGATTTGGAACTTCACAAGCTTATCTTTTAGTTTGTTAGTTGGTGTTCTTGGGCTCCAGCGATGGTGTTAATTATGATTCTTGTTATCCAAGTTGTTGCAGTGGAACTCATGTTGCTTGTTGATGTTCTCTGATTGTGTGTTATGTGTTTTGGTGGTACATGTTAATTGTGGTGCACGTTAATGAAGATCTTATTGGTCTGATGTTATTCTTCATGTTATGCGACATATTCGGTGGTGTAGCATATTGTGGATGATCTTGGCAAATTATTTGATGGTGTTGCATGTTTGAGGATTTGATTTGGGTCCATGCTATGTCCTTACCGACATTGTATTGGTTTGGTTATGGATTTATGTATTATGTGATGTAATTTTCTAATTAGGTCTTATGTGTTGAGCCGACCTTAAGGTTAAAGTTGATGAATTGTATAAATAGGTGATGTAATCATATTAGTTGTGTGTCTATAGTTGTTTTTATGATTTGTGAGGTTATTGTATGTGTGAACAAGTGAATTTATCATTCGGTAGTGTGGAAGAGCAGAGAAGTGTTGTTATGCAAACAGTGTGCTTAACCGAAACTGTAATCAGGCATTTGGAGATGCTATTCCTTCAGTTCATGTAATCCAGATTGCTGTCGATCTTTGTAAGGCAGTGAGCCTTCCCCAGGGTTGTATCCATTCCCGTTTTATAACACTGAGCTCTAGGCAGTGTGCCTGAATGCATGTGAATTTCCCATTGTAATATTTACACATACTACTGCAGAGTATCATCTTATTGTGGGTAGGTTCCCACCATGGTTTTTCCCTTAACCAAATTTTCCACGTCAAAAAACTGTGTGTTATGTGTCTTGATGTGGTGTTTATCTTTGTTATTGTTGTTCATGATTAGATCTGTAATTGAGGTTAATTTGCTAGAGTTTGGGAAAACTGATTCACCCCCCTCTCAGTTTTTCTACATTGTTGCTTCCATGCTGCCAAGAATTGGTATCAAAGCTAGATCCTCTGGAAGGAGCTTGACCACTTGAGGAGATCCAAGATGGAAGTTGTTGTTTTTAAGAAGGAGAGTCTAAGGTTTGATGGAAGTAACTACTCTATATGGAAGCACCAGATGGAAGTTCACTTGAATTATCTTGGAGAAGACTATTGGAAGATCACAAAGAATGCATACACTGTTCCTCCAAATGGTCTTGTTACTGCAATTAAGATCAAGGATGCTGAAAGTAATATTAGAGCTAAAGAAGCATTACTAAGTGCCCTGAATGATGCATTGATGATTGATGTGATGGGATTGCAGACTGCACATGATATTTGGGTGAAGCTTGAAACCTTGTATGAAGGAGACAAACATGTGAAAGTTGCTAAATTGCAAAGCTTGAGAGAGATGTATGAGTTGTTGAGAATGAGAGAAGATGAGAATATTACATCCTTTATGGCTAAAGTGAATAACCTTGTGATGAACATCAGATGTGGCGACGGAGTCCTTGAAGAAGATGAGATTGTGGCTAAAGTGTTGAGATCTTTGCCTCCTGCTTACAAACATAAAGTTGCTGCTATTGACGAGATTCAGACTATGACAAGAGATATGCTTGTTGGAAAGCTTGCTGCTTTTGAATTGAGTGAACTTGATGAATCACATGGCAAGACTAAGACTGGATTTAAAGCTACTATATCCAAGAAGCAAAAGTATGATTTGAGAGAAAGTTCAACTAGGATGTCCAGGTATGAAAGAGAAATGAGAGAGATGGAATAACAAGAAAAAGAGCTAGAAGAACTTGAAGCACTTATTGCCAGAAGATTGCCTAAGGGAGCAAGTAAGTATGAAGGGAAGTTACCTTTGAAATGTTTTTCTTGCAATAAGATTGGTCATTTTTCTTCTAGATGTCCTGAGAGAGCACAAAAAGTGTCAAAGTATGATAAGCCTTAAAAGCCTAACCATAAGTATAGATATTAGAAGAAGTGTTATTATGCTGCCGATGAGGGTGTAATAGATGAGGAATTTGAGAAAGGGAATTCTGAAGATGAATTTGTGTTCATTGCTATCAAGGAAGATAATCCAGTACCTATTAATTCTACAAGTTGTACTATTTAAGAGAAAGTTGTGGCTGCTAAGATTGATGAGAAAGATGAATGGGTGATTGACAGTGGTTGTTCACATCATATGACAAGAGATAAAGGTAAATTTGTGAATATGGAGAAGTATGATGGTGGTTTGGTGAGATTTGGAGACAATAAAGCTTGTGTAATCCGTGGTAGAGGTTCTATTTCTCTTGATGGTAAGCATAATACTGATGATGTTTTGTATATTGAAAGTTTGAAGCATAATATTTTGAGTGTTGGATAGATGGTTGATAAGGGATATGATTTGCAATTCAAGAATGGGAAATTTAAGATCTTGAATAGCTCCGATATAGAGATTGCATCAGGTACTAAGACTAAAGGTAATATCTTTCATAGAATGCTGGTGAGAAAAGTTGTTTGATTGCTTAGATTGATGAGAGTTGGTTGTGGCATAAGAGAATATGTCATGTTAACTTTTATTGCATGATTAAGATTAGTTCTACTCAAGCTATTAGCGATCTACCTAAGATAGTGAAGCCTACTAATCCGGTATGTAAAGAATGCCAATTGGAAAAGCAAACAATAATCTCATTCAAGAGAAAACTATATACATCTAATGGATTGTTAGATCTTGTGCATACTAATTTATGTGGACCATGTAGAGTGAGAAGCTTGCAGGGAGACATATATTTTATGTTGCTGATTGATGACTATTCTAGGATGATGTGGGTCACTTTTCTAAGGGAGAAATTTGAAGCACTAGAGAATTTTAAAATATTCAAAGCTAAAGTGGAGACAAAGACATGATTGAAGCTAAAGTGCCTAATGACTGATAGAGGTGGAGAATTCACCTCCAGTGAGTTTAATTCCTTTTGTGAAGATCATGGAATCCAGAGACAATTATCTGCTCCTAGAACCCCTTAGCAGAATGGGGTTGTTGAAAGGAAGAATATAACAGTTTTGGATGTTGCTAGATCCATGATGATTGAAGGAAATGTTTTGTATATCTATTGGAGAGAAGCAGTTAGCACTACTGTATACACATTCAATCAGGTGCATATAAAAAGTGATTCCGGTAAGACCCTTTATGAGCTATGGTTTGGTCATGTTCCTACAGTTAGATATTTCAGAATCTTTGGAAGCAAATGTTATATTAAAAGAGATGAAGATATAGGAAAATTGGATGCAAGATGTGATGAAGGAATATTTTAGGGATATTATAATAAGAGCAAAGCCTACTAGTGTTACAACAAGAGACTAAGAAAGATAGTGGAAAGTGCAAATGTGAAGGTAGATGAGAATCATGGGAAGCAAATCAGAGCATGCAGATATGAGTCTGATGATTAGGATGTTACTGCAAAGCAAGTACAGACTGAGAGAATGAAGCATAGTGATTTGATAGAGGTAGAGATAGTGAATTTTGTATGACTTGTTTGTAGATTTCAAGTTGATCCGAAGGAAAGTCATGTTACTACTATGAAGAGGATATTCATATACTTCAAGGGAACAATTGATTATGGTTTGTGGTATCTAAAGAATGATGATTTTATTTTGAGTGCTTATACTGATGCTGATTGGGCAGGTGATTTTGTAGAAAGAGCACTACTGGTGGAGCTTTCTTTTTGGGAAACAAGTTGGTTGCCTGGACAAGTAAGAAGCAATATTCTATTTCTTTATCTATTGCACGAGTTGGATACATTTCTACTGCTACCAACTGTACTCAAGTACTTTGGATGAAGTAGATACTGAAGGATATTAGAGTTGTTTATCATGAGCTTACTGTTATATATTGTAACAATTCTAGTGCTATCAATATTTATAAGAATTTAGTGTTGCATTCTAAGACCAAGCATATATCAATCAAGTTTCATTTTCTGAGAGAGAAAGTCAGTGATAAGGAAGTCATATTGGAGTATGTATCTACTAAGGAACATATTGCAGATATCTTCACTAAGCCTTTACTTGTTGATACATTTATATATCTGAGAGAGAAGTTAGGGGTGATTTCCCCTCATGCTATGAACTAGATTCTCTAGGTTGCATCAATCCAGTGGACTTCATTGCCTTTTCCTGTTATCCAGATTGATGAGTTGATGTTGTTGCACCAAGGGAGTAGTCAGTGTGTGGTTTAATTGATCAGATTTGTGAGTTTAACCTAAGGAGATTGTCCTTCTTAGAGGGAGAGATGCATGAGAATAATGATCAGTATTTGTATTTGGCATTATTGTCAAAGGGGGAGAAGAGCATGTGAAAAACCCTGACCTTGAAGTATTTTTGAATTATCTATCTAAGGGGGAGTTGATCCTTGTGATTTTGTGGGAGATTGTTGGTTGCATATTTCTTTCTTTGCATTGATTGTTTTTCAAATTCATATGTTTCCATCAATGCCAAAGGGGGATATTGTTGGATATTAGAGTTGTTGGGATATGTTGTTGTCATTGATGTCAACATATTCCCGTGTTGCAGAGAATTGGTTGTTGCATAGAGTTGGTTTTGGTGATTTGTTCCAGATGTACTGATGTGGTTTATTGGGTTTTCAGATGCCTATCTCTAGTTGATTTATTATGATTTTCATGATGCTATGTGGTGATCTGGTCGAGTTATGCAATCCGGCATGATGACTGGTTTTTTAGTGTTATGTGTTGCAGAATGGTGGTATTTGATCCATATTGCTCCAGAACGATGATATCTTGACTTGTGGATTTTGGAGAGTGTTTGGGGCATTCATGTGTGTCCTTTGATTGGATGGTTCATGATTTGGAACTTCACAATCTTATCTTTCAGTTTGTTAGTTGGTGTTCTTGGGCTCCGGTGATGGTGTTAATGATTATTCTTGTTATCCGAGTTGTTGCGGTGATTGCAGCGGAATTCACATTTCTTGTTGATGTTCTCTGATCATGTGCTATGTGTTTTGGTGGTCCACATTGATTGTGGTGTGCGTTAATGAATATCATATTGGTTCGATGTTATTCTTCGTGTTATGCAACATATTCAGTGGTGTAGCATACTGTAGATGATCTTGATGAATTATTTGATGGTGTTGCATATTTGAAGATTTGATTTGGGTCCATGATATGTCCTTTCCGACATTGTATTGGTCTGGTTATGGACTTATGTATCGTGTGATGTAATTTTCTAACTAGGTCTTATGTGTTGAGCCGACCTTAAGGTTAAGGTTGATGAATTGTATAAATAGGTAATATAATCATGTTAGTTGTGTGTCTGTGGTTGTTGTTATGATTTGAGAGGTTATTGTATGTGTGAACAAGTGAATCTATCATTTGGTAGTGTGGAAGAGCAGAGAAGTGTTGTTATGCAAACAATGTGCTTAACCGGAACTGTAATCAGGTATTTGGAGATGCTATTCTTTCAGTTCATTTAATTCAGATTATTGTCTGATCTTTGTAAGGTAGTGAGCCTTTCTCTAGGTTGTATCCCTTCCTATTTTTGAGCAGTGAGATCTAGGCAGTGTGCCTGAATGCATGTGCATTCCCCATTGTAATATTTACACATACTACTGCAGAGTATCATCTTATTATGAGTAGGTTCTCACTTTGGTTTTTCCCTTAACCAGGTTTTCCACGTCAAAAATCCATGTGTTATGTGTGTTGTTCATGTGGTGTTTATCTTTGCTATTGCTATTCACGATCAGATCTGTAATTAAGGTTAATTTGAAAAAGTTTAGAAAAATTGATTCACCCCCTCTTAGTTTTCCTGCATTGTTGCTGCCCTGATACCAACAATTCATAGTGGATTGAAAAGTAGCTGGTGTGTTGGTTAAGACAAAGGGAATAACCAAAAACTCATAGTGTCCACAATGACATTTGAATGCATTCTTCTCAACATCCTGCTCTCTAACATTGATCTGGTGATATCATATCCTCAAGTCAATCTTGTAGAAATAACAAGCTCCATGAAGCTCATCTATCAACTCATCAATGCGAGGGATGTGATACCTCTTCTTTATTGTTCTTCTGTTCAACATCCGATAATCAATGTACATCCTAAGTGTATTATCTTTCTTCTTCACCAAAACCATTGATGAAGCGAAAGGAGACTTACTCAACCTTATGTGTCCCATAGCCAAAAGTTCTTTGATGAATTTCTCAATTTCGTCTTTCAAATGCTTTGGGTGCTGGTAAGGTGTAATCATGATGGGCTTGGTGCCCTCTTCTATCTCAATGGTGTGCTCTATGCCTCTATCAAGAGGTCTACCTGTAATACCCTAAAAATGGTCACCTAAACCATGGGCCCCTAATCTTGGCTACATCACCAAGGTCCTAACCAAAGGCAATTAAATTAATCTTGAGCACCTAATTAATTAACTCCTCAATAATCAATGTCACATGGCAAACAAATCATTCTATATTAATTAATTAATCATTCCAAGTAAATAAATTTATTCAGCTATCCTATTTATTTAATTAAATATCATAGCATATTTAATTAATAAATGAATTTGCCATTAAATCATTAAAAATGAATTAATTTGCAAAAAATAAATAAATTTGAAAAAAAGAATTAAATTTGAAAAAAAGGAATTAGATTCAAAAATCTCAGAAAAGCAATTAAATCAATTAAATATCAAAATTGAATAAAAATATGGAATAAATCAGTTTTTCTGATTTTATCTTAAATTTAGTTCAACTTCCTTTAAAGCTGAGAAAAGCAGCCAATCACATCAATTCACCTGGATTGTGCTTCCTCTTGGAGAATCTCGACTGCTCATCATTAATCGATCTTGTCCATTGGTCTCTCTCTGGATTTTCTATAAATTCAGTCTCTCATCTCTCATTCAGATTACCTTGGAGATTTATTGTTATTATGCTATTTTTGCTCTAGGTTCATTGAGATTTTGTGCATTGAGAATATTACACATATTGCGAATTAGTTTAATCACGATTTCTTTAATTCATCTATCTCAATATTCACTCATCTAGCTTAATCTTTCATATCTTGCATCCATTTAACTCAATCTTGTGCTCATATAGATTAAATCATTCATTCATGTGTCGTCTAGTCACTGGTGTTGCATAGAGAAATATGAGAGCAAGACAAAACTCACATCTATTAGAAAGCAATAGGTCACTTTGTAATGGTTTTATTATTCATTGATTATTGATTTACTAACCATGCATCTAATGACTTATTGAAGTGTTGTGTATTCATAAACAGATACAGGTTCACTTTTCACACACACATTTTTGGCACCCACTGTGGGGTAGAAGACTACAATTTTTGGCCTTACAATCATTTCTTTTCATTTTCCAGATTTCGTCCGTACAGTCTCTGCAAACTGTCATACGAGCTTTTGCATCACATAGTACGAGTTCTGAGTTTTGTCATATTATTTTGTGGGAATCCTCGTGCGATATTCTTCTTCTATCATTTTATTCAGTATTTACTCATCTGGTTCTCTGAGAATGCTCATCTGGTTCAGTGAGAATGGTTGTACAAATTTTTGATTTTCTCGTTTCAGAAACATTATACTTTTTACGATTTTTCTTGAATTGAATTTGATTTTACAGACACTAACCTTGATCTATTTTTTGTCTGAGATATTTTCACAACCTAACTGGTTTTTTGCAGAATGCTTTTCAAAGAATCCATCAATCAAACTTACGCATGTCAAAGAATCCATTGATAAAAAACAACATGACTACTGATGTGTTGTTTTTGCAACTTGCCTAAGGAGAATCAACTAAATATTGTGTTTTGTTTAATTCATTTCTAGGCATTTAAATTGTGATATGGCTAATGAAAAATTCTGCTTTTCGTGTTTGGGAAGAGTCTAAAAGGTAGGAGGGTATGCTCTTGTCTGCACAGACAATCAAAAATCCAGACCCTTGAAGCTTTTCTAGTTTTGAGATTTATGTTCCTTTAGCGGGCCTATCACAGTGGAAAAAAGTAATCACCCTGTGAGAATGACCCAAGTGAGTACAACTAAACCCAAACATTCCAACTCACTATGATTAATTGGCCTTTCGGGATTAAAGTCTCGGGGGATGGGATTATTTGAGTTTTCTCTTTGAGATCTCTCATATCGGGCATTTTGTAGGGCCTCGCGGTCTCAATCACGCTTGCGTGACTACATATTGTTTTAGTACCTTATCGGGCTATAGGCCTCAATTACGCTTGCGTGACTTCAAGGGGTAATTTCAAATGGAAATCCTTACTACAAACTTTAAAATAGCAGTTACCCAGTTCACCTCCGAAAGAGGGATAATCTTTGTGCAAGAGAGATAGTAACTCTCCCAAGATACTTGCCATTTCGTGTCCCCATTAGCATTTGGAGTCGGCTAATACGACATTGAGAATCCATTGTGTAAGACTCAATGACCGTATTCTGATTAGCTATTGGGTGTTTACCCGAGTTTGCAAGCAAAGGTTTTCTCTCTCAGCTAACTTCCTTAGAATTAGCACGTTTGCTGTGTTTTTGTCCTGGAAACTAAAAATTGAAACTCTAAAACTGGAAAATAATCAAAAACATAAAAAACTCAGTGGTCAAAACTCTATCCTTGTCAAAAACTCGTCCCTGTCCGGTCCTGTGTCGTACGAGTCTTCTACTTTGTCATTCTGGTCCGTGAGAATTATCATTTGGTTAACATTAAACTGTCGTACGAGTCTTAACACCTAGGGTTTATCTTTGCTAGTTTGTCATACTACCTAGTGGGAATTATCGTCTAGTTAACTGTCAATTGTCGTACGAGTCATCATCATCTTTAACAATTTGTTGTCTGAGAAGCATTAAATTGTCGTACGAATATAGGCACCAACTTGTATGAATTTTCCAGTTTGTCGTGTGGAAGTCCTTAAATTATCGTCTGATAAGTAATCTTCTATCATACGAGCCTCTGATTTTGTTAGTCCAGAAGCCTATCATTTTGTGTACTTTTCTAGATCTGTCATACTTGCCTAATTAGTCTGCAGTGAGCATATATCTAGTCATTTTAATCTTGAGCAAAAATAATCTTGATAGTGTACCCCTGTCGTTGTGCTACACGACTTTGTCGATTATATCTCATCTAGTTCAATAAAACCCTCATCAATTTGATCAATCTGATCTGGTTAAATCACGTCTTATACAGGATAGATCGTTCTTGAAACCAGACTTGGTCTTCATCTCCTCAATCATTACCTCAAATGAACAACTAGCTCCGATTTATATTGACTTCTGTATCACTCTTAGCTCTCGGTCACGTCGATTGTAAATGCCTATTCAAACCAGAAGTTCTCGTAAGACAACTGCCAAAGGTAAGGGACAACCCTTTTCATCGCAGGCTAATCCATTCTTTATAGAAGATCACGTCTTTGACAAACCTTCTTCGTCAAGTATACCAATTTTTTATCAACCCTTATCTACCACCATGTTTGGAGAAAGGCAAGAAAGAGAAGCTGCTAAACACAATACTCATGATAATATTAGCACCCATGCTACTGACAGTGACTCCTCATCTAGCGAGTCTGAAACTTTTGAACCTACAAAAGTTGTTATAAATAACTGTCAAAATGATAAGGGTTTTCAAAAAATGATGAAAATTATCATGGCCAGAGAAAAAGAAGAGCATTTTCTAGAGTTGGCAAAACAAGGCGCTAAACTTCCCATTGATTATAACATTGAAAGCCTTATCAATAAAGCAAAAGATAATCCTTTAATGAATGTAAACAAACAATTGAAATAATTGCAAATTGAAATCAAGGAACTGAAAAACATGGATAAATCATCTACAAAGTATTCTTTGGACATGATCTGCCCATTCCCATTTGACAAGAACCTTTACATGCCTCTATTTCCTTCAAGAGTGGAAATTCCTAAGTTTGACAAATATGAAGGTAACTCAAATCCTCAAGACCATGTCTAAGAATTCTATGCTTTATGTATGGAGTTCATGCACAAACAAACATATCTGATGTGCCTCTTTCCAAGAAGTTTAGGAGGACAAGCTAAGGAATGGTTTTCAAGCCTGCCAGTGGGAATTAAATATTTTGAAGAACTTGTTGAATTGTTTCTACAACAATACTCCTATAACATTCATCATCCAGTCACAATGATCAAGCTTTGTAATACCAAACAGAAGATAGGAGAACCTTTTCTCACTTTCCTTCAACGTTGGAGAAAGATGTTCTCTAGATATTCATGACTCATTCCTGATTCTAAGAAGATGGACATCTTTGTTAATAATCTGATTCCTGAGTTGAAATATAATATCCAAATGCAAGTATACCCTTCATTCAACAAGATGGTGGATAGTGCTCTCAAAATGGAAGATGTGCTTGTAAGGAAAGGAGATATATCACTTTATAAAGAAACACATCCAGGCTCTAGTTCCAAAGAGAAGAACAAATACTGGAAATCTGACAAAATAATAATAGAAATGTTGTTAATGATGGAGTGGTTGATACTGTCAAACCAAAATCAAAATCTGTAGTATTCAATTTGACTAGCGACACACAAGCCCTCAAAGCAGCTGAAAGCGCTACAAAAAACCCACCTAAAAAATCAAAAGAGTGGTTTAAAGAGAATCCTTGGGTTTCAAAACCTAAGCGTGATTTTACTCCTCTGGGAGAATCCTATGAGTCAGATCTTAAGACTCTATTAGAAAACAAACTAATCACATTGCCTAACAACTCCAAGCCATATGATCTTGAGGTCAAACCCAAATGGTGGAGGGAAAACGAGTACTGTGAATATCATTGAAACAAGGGTCATACAACAAATTACTACATGAAACTCAAACACGAGATTCAAGACCTTATCGATGCTGGCAAAATTGTTGTTGGAAATCATGCAACCAATGCTGATCACAAAGCTTTCAAAGATCCCTTACCTGCTTATGAGTAGGACAATTCCTTAAAATCTAAGGGAGGTGCCAAATTCAATTACACCTATGCCAACAATGATAATGTGATCAACATGCTTGAACCTTCCCAATCTGAATATTGCAATGTGATTATAGTCAAAGATCAACAAAATAAAATACAAACTATGAATATCGTGACCCACGCTCAAAAAAAGGTTACTCCTAAAGGAGCTAGTTCTTCCTCTCCTGATCAAACATCATCAAATCCATTGACATCATCAAAACTACCGACTTCTTCAAACAAACAACCTGATACGATCACGGCTAAATCTAAACAGCTGGCTTCATCATCTTCTCTGGTTATAGCATTGTTGAATAATTAAAATGAACTACCGCTCAAATCTCCATTCTTGGATTGCTTAAAATCTCTTATGCTTATAGAGAGATTCTGGACAAAGCTTTGCTTGCTACTAACGTCCCTAAAGACTTAGATTTGGATCGGTTTCAATCTATGGTGGGTCACTTGACTTCACCTCACTACCTTTCCTTCTCTGAAGAAGATGACAATTACCTGAATCATCCACATAACCAGCCATTGCACATTGAAGCTATGATCCATAAACACCGAGTCAAGCATGTTTCGATAGATGGAGGCATTGGGTTGAATATTTGTACCTACAATTTACTGATGCAGTTGGGATTTTTTGAGAATGTCATTGATCCAACAAAGAAAATAACAATCAAAGCTTATGATGAAGAAGAAAGAACCTCTAAAGGTCTGGTACTATTACCAATCAGGGTGGGAACTGTGGAAAGAGATGTTATTTGTTAGGTGCTTGATCTTCCTCTATCTTCCAACATCATGCTGGGCAGACCATGGATTCACGAAATGCAAGCAGTGCCATCTACATACCATCAGTGCTTGAAATTTCCCTACAATGGAGTTGAAGTCAGTGTTCCTGCTGATACAACCTACACCTGTAATGCTTTAAAACAATGTGTTGATACCCTTGTTCCTCATAACAGAGCAACCTCTGTAGCTAAAAGTTCAGAAACTATGATGAAAGACAGAAAAGAAATTGAAAATCACAGGCACTAACATGGATTAATACAAGATAGAACCTTTACTCTCACTAATGTCTCTTCCACTATCACCAAGACAGTCTGGAAAACCATTTGAGGCTATGAAGCCACAAACTTCTACTACAAATGTCATCTATGATGGTAGTTTTGTAGAGTCCTCTACTTCCCTCACATATGAAATAGAAGAGGCAGCTATTCTAAAATGGCTTTTGAAAGAAGAGAGTGAAAATAGAGAAGGGCAACACTGTGATATTTCCCTTGAACAATATGGTCCAGGCTATAAGATGATTCAACGCATGGGATATTCAGGTATCGGTCCTCTAGGAAAGTGCCAAGAAGGAATCATCAAACCTATCAAGCTACAAACTAAGTCTACAAATGATAAAACCAGACTCAGATACCATCTAGAAGAGTCATCAAATAAAAAATACACTTCTCATCAACAACCTAAATGGAGGAAAAATATACTACATCAAACATCACAAGAAGTAAATACTCAGCAAACTCAGGAAGAGTATGAGAAAGAACAAGAAGAACTGGCAATTAAGAGAGAAGAAGCAACTTGTAATCAAGTTCCAACTATATCAATAGTAACACTACAAGAAGTAGATATTCCATAAGATATAAGAGAAGAGGTGGAAGGAATTAAAGACATGTTTGCACCACTAAACATTCCTGTCACATATACGGGAAGAATGCAAGAAGAGGATTCAGAAACATACTCAAATGAGTATGAATGGGGTCCAGAGCGTCTACCAGATGCATCTACTGAAGAAACTCCTAAAGAACCTAATGATATTATAGATGAAGCGCAAGAGATAATATGCTTGAAGCTACAACGGGAAATAGAGGAAATCAGACTAAAAAGACAAGAAGATTATGAACAATAGCTGAAAGAAGGAAAAGTATAGGAAAATTCCTCACCTACTGTATCTCCCTCTAATGAGATAGAGAAAATTAGATATGGGAATACAAATGAAGAACTAGAGGCTAGACAAGCAGGACCGGTCATCAGTCCAGAGGAAGCTGAATGGGAAAGAAGACAAAGACTAACAGAGTCATCAAGGTTATGTCAATAGGTATGTCAACTACAAGTGATCATTGAACCAAATCATGAAGGAACTTGTAGCATAAAAGATGTTGATATTGATACTATACATTCTTTCACTAAGCCACTTGAAGAGGAGTCATATGCTACATCTTCTGACTCTGATCACTCTGAAATAAGATCTATTTATGACTTACCTATTCGACAACAAACTATGACTACTTTGTCATGAATGTCAAAACTCTGTCTGAAGAACTTTTTACTATTGAACCACAATATGTAGTGCAGTCTGAAGTAGAACAAGGTGCTAGTGGTAGATCTTTTGGGTTAGATACTCTAAATGCTAACGTAAACTTCAATAATCGTGTTATTACTCTTCCTAGTCTCGAGACGCTTATGCAAGGTAGTCTTCTAGAAATCAACTTGTCGGTCCGAGGTTGTGATGACCATACCATGAATTCCCTTGAACCTGTTGAAACTTTATCCCTGGTACATCTTGAGCTTATTGACTGTACTCTACAAGATCAACCCTTGAATATCCCTACCTTTGCCAACGACTATACATTAGCCTGTTATCTTAATGCAGTCGAACAAATGAACTCTTCCACTAGTGAACAAAGTGAGAACCTGACAAAAGTAGATGTCAAGTATCTTAGTCTCAAAAATTAAAAAAAGAAAAATAAGTGTTCTGATGGTGAAAACCACACTGTGGCAGTGTCAGAATAAAAAAATAGTAAAAATAAAGGATGTACCTAATGGTGAAAACCTCTTTGAGGCACTATAAGGTGAGATACTTGTTTCCCAATCACTTTCAAGAGTGATCATCAGTGTTGATTGAATCTACACAGCCAATGAACATCAGAATAGAAAACACTCAACATATTATACATGTAGCTCAATCCCTATCAGCATAAGAACTAAAAGAATTTTCTAATTTATTCATGGAGAAAAAGATCAATTTTGCATGGACATGTGCTGATATGCCAAGTCTGGATCCTGACCTCATAATGCATCATCTTTCTATCGCTCCCAGAGTTAACCGTGTCAAGAAAAAGCTCCAAAAAATGCATCTTGATGTTGCATTACTTGTTAAGGCTGAGCTAGAAAAATTACTAAAAGCTAGCTTCATCAGAGCAATTGATTATGCTAAGTGGATATCTAACATTGTACCTATTTACAAACCTAACAAATCAATACGTGTTTGCACAAATTTTAGAGATTTAAACAAAGCATGTCCAAAAGATGATTTTCCATTGCGTAACATAGACATGATAGTGGACATGACTGTTGGCTATGAAATGTACTCTCCGATGGATGGTTTTTTCAGATACAATCAAATCAAAATTGAACCCAAGGATCAAGAGAAAACAACATTCACCTATGCATGGGGAACTATCTGCTAGAATGTGATGCCCTTCGGCTTAAAGAATGTAGGTGCCACTCATCAAAGAGCTATAACAATGATCTTTCATGATATGATGCACAAAAACATGGAGGACTATGTCGATGATACCCTACTCAAATCTATGAAAAGGTCAACATGTCTCTCAAAACTGGGTCCAATATTAGACAGGATGGAAAAATTTAAACTCAGACTAAATCCTAAGAAATGTGCATTTGGAGTTACATCTGGAAAGCTCCTAGGATACATTGTTTCAGCGAAAGGAATCAAAGTGGACCTAGAAAAAGTTAAAGCTATAATGGAAATGCCACCTCCAAAGAATGTCAGTCAAATGAGGACTCTACAAGGGTGTCTCCAATCAATAAGCCGCTTCATTTCTCAGCTAGCAGATAAAGCTCAACCATTCACAAAAGCTTTACGGAAAGGAGTTACATACAACTGGGATGGAGACTGTGAACAAAACCTAAAGGAGATCAAGGAATATCTTTCTAATCCACCTATCTTAATGCCACTGATTCAAGACAAACCCTTGATTCTCTACATATCAACTACTGATACATCACTAGGGGCACTTTTGGCTCAATAGGATGATAATAAAAAGGAAAGAGCTATATAATATATCAACAAGACGTTGGTGTCCTATGAGATAAACTACACTATCATTGAGAAATCTTGTCTGGAATTGGTCTTTGCATCACATAAATTAAGACATTACATGCTACCACATTCTCTCAAATTCATGGCTAAGATTGATCCGCTCAAATATCTTCTAAGCAAGGCAACACTTATAGGGAGATTAGCTAAGTGGGTTATGATACTCACATAATTTGACATTGAGTATGTAGAACACAAAGCTATCAAAGGAAAATTCATTGCAGATCAACTTGTTGATGCTCTGCTTGAAGACAATCAACCTTTGCACATAGAATTTTTGGATGAATCCATAATGTATCTTACTCAGCGATCCCAGAAAATATTCTTTGATGGATCTTTTACTCAACAAGGTTTTGGTGCTGGAATTATTTTTATCACTCCTCAAAGATACTCAATCCCAAAGGCGTACAAGATCCTCTTTCCTCGTACAAACAATATTGCAGAATATGAAGCCTTGGTAAATGGAATCAAGCTAGCTATTGAATGGAAAGTTGTTGAGTTATACATCTATGGTGACTCTCAACTGATAATCAACTAGATCAATGATATATATCAAACTCGGGATGAAAAATTGATTCCCTATAAAAGAATGGTTGATGACTTTAAGAAATACTTTACCTTTATATCATTTCAGCAGATTCCTAGATCAACAAACAAAGCAACAAATGCTATGGCTACATTGACATCTATACCACAGCTATAAGAATGTGAGTTTCGCTATGAATTCCTGGTGGAAGAGCTTCATTGTTATGCTTATGATTCCCCTAAGTCCCAAATGGTTTGTTCTATCATTGGACATGACTCATCTCACTATAGTCATATCTCCTCTTACTTACGTGACCAAATTATCCTTGATAACCTTACCTGTAATGAGAAAAGAAACATGATCTAAAATGCTTCACAGTATGTCATCATCGCTAACGATCTATATAGGTGAGGTTTAGATAGTACTTTGCTTAGGTGTTTAGAACTTGAAGAGTCTCAATGCATTATCTAAAGTCCATGAAGGTATTTGTGGATCTCACTCAAACGGTCTAACTTTAGCTCGGAAACTACTAAGGGCTGGCTACTATTGGCCAGATATGAAAAAATATGCTATAAAATTTGCTAAAACTTGTGAGAAATGCCAGCTACATGGGAATCTCATACATGCTCCAACAAGAGAGCTAATACCTTTTATCACACATTGGCCTTTTCAGCAATGGGCATTTGATCTCATCGGCCAAATCTATCCTGCATCATCTAATGGACACAAGTTTATCATAACTGTCACTGAATACTTCACCAAGTGGGTTGAAGTGGTTCTGCTAATCAAAGCAACTGACAAACAGGTGGCTATGTTCATTCTTAACTACATCATCTACAGGTATGGAATTCCTTCTTTAATTGTGACTGACAATGGAGGGTAGTTCAAAAATAAAGATCTAGATGAGCTTTGTGAAAATTTCAAAATCAAATAGCATTGGTCTTCTATATACTACCCTCAAGGTACCGGGCAAGCTGAAGCATCTAATAAAAATCTGTTGACTATCTTGCACAGAATGGTCAACAAATCTGGAAAGGATTGGCATCTGTAGCTCAATCCAACACGGTGGGCTTATCGAACAAGCATCAGACCACCTACTGGAGGTACACCTTTTACTTTTGTGTATGGGACCGAAGCAATATTGCGTATTGAAGTGGAAATTCCTTCTTTGAGAGTTTCTTTGCAAGGTCTTATTACTGATGAAGATCACAAAATATCTAGATTGCAAGAACTAGAATTGCTGGATGAATGTCGACAAGTGGCATTTGATCATCTAAGAGCTTACCGAAAGAGAATGTCTAGAGGTTATAGCCAGAAAGTTTGACACATATAATTTTAGGTTGGTGACCTTTTTTTAGGAGAGAATCCTAAAAATCAACAATTTTGAGAACAAAAAGGGAAGTTTGAGCCCAACTAGCTAGGTCCCTACATTGTTACTACAATCTTTGACTCTGGTGCCTACCAACTCTCAACACCGAAAGGAGAACAACTCCACGAACTGATCAACACCATCCACTTGAAGAAATTATACACTTATCATTCTTTGCTCCAACAATCTGTACAACTAAAAAGTTCCAAAGAAAGAAAACAAAGAACAAAAGAGAAAACAACAAAAAAATCAAATGCCTTGGTGAAAACTTGGTAAACAGGCACCTTGGTAGTAAAAAAGAGAGAGAATATCTGCCAAGAAGGTGAAAACCTGGTAAACAGGCACCTCTTGTACTGAAGTGCTCCATCTATCAACACAAATTTGGCATTTCCTATTTTATTTCCTACTTTCTTGCATCTTTGCTTTAGTTTGTACATATCCTTGAGTCGCTTTTGTGACACCTTAGTTCTTCTTGGAACCCTCTTGGCTTGAAATCGATCAACTTCCTAGTATTAGGTTAATCAAATAATCAATCTATATGTCCTAAGTAGTTTAACCAAGTCTATTTTCTGTCAGTAATACCAGGTCATCCAATCTGAGTTAGTCACTTGTCTCTTATCCACTATAGAGTTTTACCACTAAGTAAACAAGCAAAACAAGAACAATGAAAATAATCACTAAAACTGTTTGAGATTTGATTAAAATTTTCTTTGTGTGCTGTCTTTTAAATTGGTTTTCAATTATTATTCCCTCTGAGTAACTCGAGGAAGTCTATCTTGACTAAGAGGAGCAAGGACTAGGGGCATACTATTCTTTGTTTTTTTCTTGTAGCAGTGATTTCGATGATCTGGAAACATCTCATAAGCTGGGTGTCTATGATAAGTGCCTTCACATCAAGGTGAAATCATCACATATACCTTGACTCCATTTATTTGTATGCTACAAGGAGGTTGGAATCATTTCCTTGTCTGTTTTGAGTAAATTCCTTTATCATGCAATTTGGATACGAGCTTAATCTGTCCTAGGATATGAACGATACAAGGGTCATTGCAGATAAGATAATCAATATTGAATATGAAAAGGAAGGAACTCTACTTTGTCTAGTGTATTTGCACGCAAGCCACATTTAGGTCATCCTGGCTCTTTATGCCTTGATGCTTATGTTCGCTTGCTATATTAAAAAGGACGTGACATTCAGGTCATCCTGGCTTTTTGTGCCTTGGTGCTTGTGTTTATTCCTATATTTTTGCATAGTGATGATAAAAAGAAAATTAAAATCCAGTGACTCATCCCTAGTTTGCATACATGAGCATATCATATAGATCCATAAGTCCAGTGACTCCGTTTATTTGTATGCTACAGGGAGGTTGGAATCATTTCCTTGTCTGTTTTAAGTAAATTCCTTTATCATGCAATCTGGATACGAGCTTAATCTGTCCTAGGATATGAACGATACAAGGGTCATTGCAGACAAGATAATCAATATTGCATATGAAAAGGAAGGAACTCTGCTTTGTCTGGTGTATTTGCACACAAGCCACATTCAGGTCATCTTGGCTCTTTATGCCTTGATGCTTATGTTTGCTTGCTATATTAAAAAGGACGTGACATTCAGGTCATCTTGGCTCTTTGTGCCTTGGTGCTTGTATTTATTCCTATATTTCTGCTTAGTGATGATAAAAAGCAAATTAAAATCCAGTGACTCATCCCTAGTTTGCATACATATCCTAGTTTGCATACATGAGCATATCATATAGATCCATAAGTTCATAAATCATCTCATATCAATAACACAAGTAGGAATGAGCTCAAATCACAAAATCATATATATATATATATATATATATATATATATCATCAAATATCAATGTCAAAGGGTACAAATGATATCAAATGTCACAAATACTGTCAATCGGGGCAAGAATCGTATAAACTACAAAAATGGGGCACAAAATCTGGGAGATATCTAAAAATCTAACTCTCCACCTCTCTCTCATCACCTGGAGGAGGAGGTGGTGGCTGCTAAACATGGGCATCATCCTGTCTGGGTGTCCTAGCTCCCTCTAATCGAGCCATATACTAGGAATATGGCACCACCTGTCTGTTTGCCGACACTGCTGCACTATAAGCTGCTACATAATATGTTGCTCGGCTAGACTGGTGAAGGACCTCACGCTGAGAGGCAGCTAGCTCTGCTCTCAATCACTGAATCTCCTAGTCTCACTATGTTCTTAGGCTCTGGAGCTGTCACTCATGCTCTGCGATCTGTGCCTACATCACTGCCATCTGTGTTTGCAAGCCCCACATTCTACCCCTTGTAGTACAGATGATATTCACCGGTGTTTGACCTCCTGCTCTGACCTCCTCACCTCCGCCACCCTGCTCCTCTCTCCTTTGTTGTACCTATCTCGGAGCATCCTCACTGCCAGGGTCTGCTGCCTCACTTATCTCAACATCTACTACGACCTCTCCTCCCCTATCACCACCTGCATCTCCACCAACTGCTCCCAAAGATCCTCCCTCTCCCCTCCACCCCTGTTATCCTACTATTGGTGCTCTGCTGCTACTCACACCCAGATCTCCTTCACCCCTCCTAGGTGTCGCCTCTTTCTGAGCTCACACTGGTACATCGTCATCCTCATCTATATGCAGAGCATGCTCTCCAGGATCTGTGAATCGAGGAAAGGGATGTCTCTGAAACCAATCTCTATACTGGGGCAATACTCCCATATCTACAACATCCTCAAGGTACTCCTATCTCAGCTGCTGTAAACCCGCTAACTCCTGCATGGTCAAGACATATGACAGTCTAGGCCCCCATCCTCGTCTCTCCTCATCCGCAAATATAGCATAAGCTGTAAACTCTTGGGAGATACTCTGTGGTGTTCCATACTGCCTCAAAACTCTTCTAACCACAAAACGCTCAATAATAACTGAAGATCTACCCAAAAGTGGCTGCGTCATAAATATATCTCTCCGCTGTCTCCTCTAGTCATCCCACTGCTCTAGACCCCTGTACGGTCTCCAGACTACTACTATCAGGTCATCTAACTGTCTCCTCCAAAAATTGGTCTTTCCCAGGCTGTGTGATATAACCAGAATATCTATACATAATGGGCTGACCCTCATCTCACGCATCATCCACAATCAGTCTACAAAATGGGATGTGCTCCTAGGCCCAAATCTGCAAAACTAGAACACTTGCCGCCATACTCTTCGTCCCTCTATAGGCAATCTCATGCATCTTATGGTACATATGCGTGAGTAAGCATGAACCCCAACCTAATCTGACTGGATGAGTAAGCAATCTCTCCAACATCCTACCCCATCCACATAAGAATCCCTGTTGTCCCCTATCAGGCATCACGAGGAAACCAATAATGCCATCCAAAAAAAAAGCAAGAGGGAACTGTGCTCTAGACCTGCTGAACAAATCATCCCAAGTGATAGACTAATCCAAGATAGTGCCATCATGAAATATGTGTCTAAGTGCCTCAATGCCCTATCGTGGAGTGACATCATAATCAACCTTATCTCTAGCAAATGGTATCCCCAAAATCATGTATACATCCTTAGGAGTGATAGTCATCTCCCCAATTGGCAAGTGGAATGTGTTATGCTTGCTATAAAATCGCTTAACTAACGCAATCAACAATCTGTGATTCACATGGATATCAGGCATTTTGAAGAAAATATCCGAATCCACACAACCCAATGTGATCTCTCTGTGTGTTTGATAAGTCTCGCACTAATTTCATAATAGGTGGATTTGTGCATTTGAACTAAATATCAGGCAATTGAACTTGCAAAATTGAACACAAAATCATCACTATGTGATCAAATTTGAGCTAAGAATGTGTCAAAAGTACCAACGAATCCAAATTTATAAGAATGAAAATCTAAATTTGATGTTTTTATCATTAAAAGCATTCACTGTTTCCCATACGAGTTTTCACAGTAGGGCAGCAACTCGTACGACTAAACTCTACGAGCCGTACGAGTAAACTATCCTTTACAAGTTTCTATTCCAAACAAGATGACAAAATAGTATATGATGAAATAACTCGTATGATTCAAGGGTATACACCATATGATAAAACTAATGAGTTAATACAAGCAAAGAAAATCAGCCATTTACTCTACGACAAACCCTAGTTGGCCATACGATAAAATGACTGGGGACGAACTTGAACGAAGTTTTAAACAAAAATTCAACAAAAATTCAAGAAATTTGGAATAAAAGAGGCTTAAGATTGATCACTTATTGCTTCTGAGTAGTTTCAAGGTCGATTATGTCGCCTCTAGTGCTCGAATCGGTGATTTGGAATGGGAATTGCCATTTTCTCCAGAGAAGGTTTTTGAAATTTTGAACTTTGAGAGGTAAAAATGAATTGAAAATGACCCTTTCAACCCCTTATATAGGCGAAACCCTAATTTTTGAACTTGCTCCAATTGACACAAAATTTGTACTCTTAGCTAAATCAACCGCCCTGAGTCCATTTTCGAGATCGAAATCGAAATCTAACATCAATTTTCTGGTCACATTTTCACAACGTTGACCTCTTGGCACTTTCATCTTCGTGTCATTCTTCACATCACTTTGCACTCAAATCTTTTCTGAATTAATCCTGATCTCAATTTAATTCTCAAATTAATCTTCATGCTTAGATTATCATCGCTAAATCAAATTATTAAATTAAATTGCCTAAAATCACTGCGATCTCACTATCTTTCGATTTTGCTCCTGAGAGGGCATATTCATTACATCATCATTACCAGTGATTACATCATCAAAAGTCGAGCATCAAATCTTTTCAAATCAAAGCTTAATCGAACTTTAGTCAATCTCTAGGGGCATATCAATTTTGTCCTCATCTGAATCAAACTTTAAATTGGTGTTCAGTTTCATCGCATCAAATCAAGCTGAACATTCTATTTCGCTAATCAGTTCTTGTTCAATCAAGTTCAGAATCAGTTTTATCTCTTCACTCAACCAATTCTAGTTCAATCAAGTTCTAGATTGGTGCTCATTTCTTGATCCATCAAGTTTAAGATCGGTATCTTACTCTTCATCGGTCCTAGTTCAATCAAGTTTAGGATCGATATCACTCTAATCAATCTGTTCAACTTCATCGCTTCAAATCTAGCTAAACATCTCGCTCTTAATCGGTTTGTGATCCATCAAGTTCAAAACTGATATCTCTTGGACATCAACTATTCTTTGAATCAATGCGCTGCTCGCACATCAATTCAAAGAGGGGCAAATGTAATACCCTAAAAATGGTCACCTAAACCATGGGCCCCTAATCTCGGCTACATCACCAAGGTCCTAACCAAAGGCAATTAAATTAATCTTGAGCACCTAATTAATTAACTCCTCAATCATCAATGTCACATGGCAAATAAATCATTCTATATTAATTAAATATTTATTTAATTAATTAATTCCAAGTAAATCATTTTAATCAATTATCCTATTTATTTAATTAAATATCCTAGCATATTTAATTAATAAATCACTTTTCTATTAAATCATTAAAAAGGAATTAATTTGCAAAAAAGAAATTAATTTGAAAAAAAGAATTAAATTTGAAAAAAAAGAATTAAATTGAAAAATCTCAGAAAAGTAATTAAATCAATTAAATATCAAAATTGAATAAAAATATGGAATTAATCATTTTTTTCTGATTTTATCTTAAATTTAGTTCAATTTCCTTTAAAGCTGAGAAAAGCAGCTAATGACATCAATTCACCTGGATTGTGCTTCCTCTTGGAGAATCTCGATCGCTCATCATTAATCAATCTTGACTGTTGGTCTCTCTCTGGATTTTTTTATAAATTCAGGCTCTCATCTCTCATTCAGATTACCTTGGAGATTTATTATTATTATGCTATTTTTGCTCTAGGTTCATTGTGATTTTGTGCATTGAGAATATTAAATCTTAGTTTATTGCATATTAGTTTAATCATGATTGCTTTAATTCATCTAGCTCAATATTTACTCATCTAGCTTAATCTTGCATATCTTGCATCTGTTTAGCTCAATCTTGTGCTCATATAGATTAAATCCTTCATTTAGGTGTTGTCTAGTCACTGGTGTTGCATAGAGAAATCTGAGAGCAAGACTAAAACTCACATCTATTAGAAGGCAATAGGTCGCTTTGTAATGCTTTTATTATTCATTGATTATTGATTTACTAACCATGCATCTAATGACTTATTGAAGTGTTGTGTGTTCAGATATAGATACAAGTCCACTTTTCACACACACACTGCCAAGTAGTATGTCACTGAACACCTTTGTATGCTTAGCTCTAAGAATTTGAACATCTGAATGATAAGGTGTTTTATGTTGCTCTTCATATGATGGCATCAACCTACACTCTGCTTCCCACTCTACCATATCATTTTTAACAAGTCTCTCCATTCTTCTGTGAGTTATAATTTTCAAGTTGCTAGCTTTGATGGCTTTAAGAACATTATTAGTTCCATCCACCTTGAATTTCATCTCCATTTCTCTAAGCTTGAGTGTGAATTCACCAATTGCATGCAGCCACATCATGCCAAGAACCACATCCATGTTTCCCATGTTAACCATATAAAAATTTTCTTTGAACTCAAAGTTATTGAGTTTTCTAAGTAAATCCAAAATCATTCTCGCACAAGTGAGAGTATTACCATCAACAACTTTTAACCTTATCCCTTCAAACTATTGAGTTTTAATTCCACACTTTTCCACCAACCGTGCATTATAAAATTATGAGTTGCACCTCTATCAAGTAAATAAATGACTCTTTGACCAAACAAGAGTCCACACAACCTAAAGGAGCCCCCCCTTTACATGCTAGACATATGAGCTTCCTGTAGCTCAAATTCCCCTTCATTCTCAACTCAATTTTCTGAGTTTTCTGTACCCTTATCTTCTTGATTAGCTTGCTGGTTTGTGTTATTAGTCATATTCTCACCCTCATAAAACCACTCCATATGCCTATTTTGACCCTTAGGCTTAAGAGGACAATCATGGTTCTGATCATAAGTGCCCTTGCAATAGAAACACAACTTCCTCCTACACAAATCATTAATTGTTTCTCTATCCAAAGGGGTTGCAAACTTCTTCTTTTGTTCTACATTTTCTGATTTCTTTGGATCTAATTTGTTGTCATTATAGGATGAATATGGTTTTGAATTGTTTGAGTTGTACTTGCTACATGGAGTTGTAAGTTCCATGCTATGAGCTTTCCTCATAGATTCTTGCAAGTTAAGGGGATCAAAAGCTTTAATCCAAGACTTCACAGGCTTATAAAGACCCTAAAAAAATAGTATGACCAACCTCCTCTCTGAGGTACTTGTGACCATGACCGAGAGCTTTTGAAATTCACTAATATAAGATTCCAAGTTGCCCATTTGTTTTAGTTGAGCTAGATCTCTAAAGTACAACTCTAGATCTCTTTTGTCAAAATGCTTAGCTAATCTATCAGTGAACTCTTGGTATGAAGTGATAAGGTCATGATGCAAGGTAACCATCCCATGGTGCCACCGGTCATGGGCTACCCCATCCAAATACAAAGCTGCAAACTTAATAACATCTTCTTCTAACATAGGACGTAGGGTCAAGAAAATGTCCAACTTGCTAATCCAATCTCTGGCTGTGACTCTACCACTGCCATAAAAAATAGAGAGTGTGAGCTTGTTGATTGTGTATTTAAGATCATTAGTCTTATTCCATGGTTTCTTGTCATTCTAGTTCCATTTATTTCTATGTTCCCTCTTCCGACTCATGAACCTATCAAAGTTAAGATGATCCTTAACTCTTGGTGGTAATGCATCCCACTCATCATGAAGTGTCATCACATTATCTATAAAGACCACACCATCTTCCTCCTCAACCACGTTCCCCTCTTTAGATTCATCTCACAAATGTAGGGCACGTAGGCCTATCATAGGTGCGTGTGGGAGTTCCTCTTACCCTCAGACGACTAGCAATACTTCCATTCTCTTCTTGATCTAGATTATGTCCCCTAGGAATGGTAAACTGCTGTATGGTTGTAGCAAGCTACTGCAATACTTTTGCTACCTTTTCCTGCCCAGCTACTAGATCCCTCATAATGTATTTGGCTTCTTGGTCCTCAGTGTTATCAGTCTCTCTATGTGTCTCACCATCATTTCTATCTCCCTTGTTTTCGAATGGTATCTCTTCAAACCGGTACTAGTTTCTCTATAAACCAGGTCTCCTGCGTGTGTAAAACCTGTGAGCCCAAATTGATGCTGATGCATAAGAAATTCTAACCCTCTAGGAAGGCAAGATCTGAACTCTGATACCATTGTAAGAACCCTACTAGTTCTAACCCTACCTCTGATGCTAACACTGTCTTGTTTTTGTGTTTTCAAGGTTTTTGAATAATTTTAAATTAAAAAATAGAAGCACATCATGTAGAATTGCACATTAAACTAAATTGACAAGAAAAATAGAGCAAGTGCAACTATATTAAGTATCAAGCAACTGTTACAATTGAAACTAATATACATAAAACATACCTGGAGGTCCTTAGATTATTTTAAGAAGAAAATTCTGGATCAAGCCAGACAATAAGCGAAACTAGCAAATCCCCATGCCCAAGTCCAAAAACTGAATTGTACACACCTAAAATTGGATGGGAGACCCTAATAGAGCTAGGCATCCTAGATGGAGCTGGCAGGTGCTGAAAAAGGGAGGTGTTTCAGCCCCCAATCCTCATGCCTCAATCTGGTGTTGTCCTTTGGCTATGTAAATGGTACAACCAACCAAGAGAATTGTACAACTTGCTTATTGAAAGACTATAACTGCTAAAGAGGGCACCTCAACCAAAAATACCCTTCTTTATTTAAAACTGGAACAATAAATTGATGAAAAATATCCGGTGAAAGCACAAATGGACTCCAAAATGAAGCCCTCTCAAAATGCAATGATTTAGCTGGTCTCTCACAACTTCAAGATTATAAAACACTGAAGAATTTTTGTTCTCCAATGGTAGAAACTCACTATAACCCTTGTCTTAGATAAATGCACAGAGACGCCAAAAAGAACAAAGTCAAATAATCAATCATATGAGATCGAATTGTCTTCTTTGCTTCTTATAACCCTCAAAAAGACACAATTCCCCAAAAAGTATGATTTCCTTCTTGAAAGGAGTTAAATACATTTAAAATGTATTTAATATACTTTATGAATCATTTAAGTAAATTCCCCAATTGTGAGCACCTTTTTAATATTCACTTAATGATATTTAAGTGGTTCACTTTTTAATAAAGTTAATAATATAACTTTATAATAACCCCTTTAGGATTAAATACAACTTAACCACTCAAATATTAATATCTTCCTCAATATTTAGTCTTTTGACGTGTCGTCAATAGCTGGGGTCAACACTGTATAATACCCATGTGTCCAGGTGCCCTGACTAAAAATAACATCACTTCCAGATTGACTTACTATAAATAGTAAGTCCCTCAATTAAGCCCACACACTAACTACAAAGGCTTGGAACTGAACCCAAGACTGAACTGATGGAGTGAAGTGACAACAAACTCTATTAACTGCCATTGAGACTCTCTATCTGAACATTTTAGCCTATAAGAACCCAAGTAATAGACTAATCCATGATTCTCATACTGACTAGAGTGGGGACATTATATTGATCCACCTAGAAAATTTCCTCATGACATGTTCTGATGGAATGAAGTTTGGCTTCCAATCTATATAATAAAAAAAAAACTTAAAAAAAGAAACAACTTTCGAAAGAGGATTTACCTTTTGAGAAATTTATCCACACATTCTATAATTAAAAAGCCCCGAGAAATATATCTAGTGGTAACCCAACCATTGAAGCTATTGATCCATGATTTTGTAATTTGATCAATAGGGCAACTCATCCTGCACCATTTTGCAAAGTGGGCACAACTACTGAGGTGAGCCCAAGCCATATCTAAGATCTTTCATGAGATTATGAAAGCCTTTCTTTGAGTGGAGTTCATCACTCGTTGATCTACCTTTCAATCATTTGGGTTAGCCTTCTATTCTTGAAATCTCCCAGACCTAGATCCCTCCTATTCCCTTTTGGGTCCAAACTATTTTCTTATCTTATTATTCTATATCTCATGATATACATGCCATCTCCTCTCCATCGGTTGATGGGGTTGCCATGTGTTCTTCTGATTGTCATATTTTGTATTCCATCCAAGTGTGTTTCCTCCAAGTGGAACCCTATTCACCTTCATGATGAAAGGTGGGATGCTTGAGAAAAAAATATGATTAATTTCGTAGTATTTTCTACCCTTCGCTCACATGCTAGCCAATTTCATCGTTGTGTTTAAAGTCATTGTAGAAACTTGTATAAGTATAATTTATATGATTTTCTTAGAAAGAGAGGTAACTATATTTATCTAATACTCCTCAAAAATAGGAAACAAAGATTCACTCATTTAAACTCATTTTCTATTTCTTATCCTTATTCCAAGTTAGCCATTTTCTTTTTTGAGGTAGACACATACCCACATAGATCATGCTCTTAAGGCATATATCTAGAGCCCATGCCAATCACATGTCTACAGTAGAAGGAGATACTTTATGTACAACATGATTTATTTTCTTTTGGAAAATAAAGGCGAACAAAGTGACCAATATATAGTTATTACTCAGTACCTTAGCAAAGAAGAGACTTACAAAGGTTAAGCTAAAATAACTTCCTTAACAATATATCGATCTCTCTGAGAATTTTATCAATAGACAAACTTAGATGAGGTGAAATTCTATTAGCAAATTTGATATGATCCTACATGCATGTGCTATGTGGCAGCAAGAATTGTTGAAGTAAAAATTGAGCTTTGATACCATGTTGAATTTTGCAACACAAGCCCGCAAGATCAAAAAACAAACTAGAACACCTTTCACAAATGAGAGTAGCAAGAAAAATATGCCATATTCCTGAAAAGGAAAGATTACATGATTAATTACAATTATACAATGAGGTGCTTATAAAGGAAGCACAAAGATGCCATGAGTTAAATTTATGAGAACTAAAGTGCAAGCATGAGGAGCTAAAAAAAACTCAACTCTAGCTAAACTAGATGTACAAAAGCTAAACTAGAAGCGAGCACTCTTAAGTGAACTTAATAAAAAAAAGAAAAAAAGCATAACTAGTTGTAAAAAATCAACTAATAGCTAAATATGTTTTAAGTCCCCCTTTTAGTGAAACCTAGGGTGAGTAAAAACACTTTAAATACATGAATGAAAGATGGATCCCGATAACTAAAGGCCTGATTAGGTACCCATGCACAAACTAATGAAGTCTCTCTAAGTGGAGAAAAGGAGAAAAACCTTGTGGGAAAAAACCCCTCTCCAAAAGTGAGAGATGCAATGGATGAAAACAAACATAAACTTCTAAAAAAGGAAGGAAGGCCTTAGATAGACCCCCCAAGGACAAATTCCTTCACAAAAGTACAATCAAGATTCCCCCCATAGGAGAGAAAATAAGGGATGATGTATCCCCCCATAAGAGAGAAGCTCTAATGTCAAAGATGAAGGCTCGAGGAGGAATGTTAAAGATGATCCAAGAGTGGCAAACCACATATCTGCCCAAGTAGGAATAAACAAATAAAATGGCCAAGGTAGAAGAAACTCCATGAAAGGAGATGGAAGTAATAGTCTCATGATGTGTGGCATGGAAGACTTCTCAACTCTCCACATGTCTAAATTATGATGTGCTAGATCAATTGAAGCAAATCCAAACAACTGCAAAGATACATGATGATCAACCTCTGAAGGCACTAAAGATGGGATGAAAAAATTCTCAAATTGTCATCACAGAGGAAGTGAATATCCTCAAATATGTACCCAATTTCTACAATGTGTGACTCGACAAATAGCCTTCCAATATCTAGCAAGAAGTCATCCCACAAAGATGAAACTGGAAGGGAACAATCAACCTACTAAATTGAATCAATAGGAGCTATGCATGAGCCAATATCAATATGATTGGGAACAATAGAAGATGATGAAGACTAAGATGGTGTCTCAATATGAGGAGTAACATCAAAGATACAAGACTTGGATCTATTAGGACATGAAAGACTTGTGATATACTCAAGCATATCAAAAGTACCATAATCATAGGGTATGCAATTTGCATGTGCAAGGGGAATGACACAATCTACTGCAAGATCCTCTAGAAATGGAGAGATATGAGGGTCTCCATAGATCTCCTAAAGGTGAGTCCAAAGTGTATGGGGACATTTATTGTCCAATAAAGAACACATAGTGTCAAGATCAACACTAGAACAAATCACTCATACAACATGGTCATTAATGATCTTGCAAGCATATTGGACCCTCTCTAAATCTAGTTGAGGGATGAGTCCATATAGATAGGGAAAAAAATCAAGCCACCTAAGATGTGGCAAGATGCCCTTTCGCCAAGACTGATAATTGCCCTTTGCTAGGTTGATAACATAAAGATGGAAATAAAATCCATGATACTTTCTCAAATAATAAAATCAAATCCCAATAATCTGAACATATGTAAACCACATCAAGTACAGCAACCTCCAACAAATAGATCCATCTCAAGTGCAAAATAAATCAAGTTATTAACCAGAATGAAAAAATGGAAAACTGAATAAAATATACCTAGAGCACAATCTGCAAAAAATAGCAATAGATATAGATAGAGGACTCTGAGAGCTTTCCGATGATATGCAAGATTCAAAAAATAGATTTTGTCTATCCAAGTTGTGGTTCTAGAAGTGCAAAAAGAAAGTCAAACTTTGGAGACCCGTAGTAGTCACCAGGAGTAGAATTTGACAAAACCACTACCATGAGCAAATCCATGTCGATATGCAAAATTCAAAAAATGGACACCATATGAGCAAGTTATGAGCAAAAAATTGAAGGTAGGTATTTAGAAATTGTAGAGGTCAACAAGGTCAAATTGGTCAAATGCTGATATCAACAAAATATTCCTAGAATATTCCCTATCATTAAAAAAAAGTCATCTTTGTCGAAAAATCAGGTTGCTATAAAAATAATCACGCCCCAGAATATTCCTTCCCAAGATTCTATTGAGATCCCCTTACTAAATTTGGTGAGTCTTTTTAAAAATAAGAGATCCCACTAGTTTTAGGAAAAAACCACTAAATAAGGTGCTAATGTTAGCATGTACCTTGCTGTAGGTCTGTTGTACCTATGTACCCTTTGATGTGCCTTTTTTGCAATTTAAAAATTAAACCCTTCTTTTCACCTTTTTTTTTATCAAACTTCAGCAAAAAAATTTCAAAAGTAAAAACCTATATGAGATTTTTTTTTTGCCCATGGATTCATTTTTTATGCCCGTTTTGCTCTAGAAGCTAATAAAAATTACCCACATCCAAAATCACAAAAAAGACAAATTTGTGACCTTGTAATGCTGATGAGAAAATTAACCCTCAAATCTTGAGAAGGGGTTTGTTGAATCTTTGCTCTAATACCATGTTGAAGTAAAGATTGTGCTCTGGTACCATGTTGAAGTAAAGATTGCGTTGTGATACCATGTTGAATTTTACAACACAAGCTTGCTAAAGAGCAGACACTTCAACTAGAGCATCGATTGATTCTCCAAAGGCTTAGCGCAGAGACAAGATATTCAAATTGTATGCTAAATGTAAAAGCAAGGGTGATAAAATTATAAAAACTAGTAATTGCACCTTGGTGTGTAATGGGTATGCCGAAAAGATATGAAAGTTTAATTAGTAATTTTTTTTTCAAGTTTGCACACATGTGTAATACATAAGGTCATTTGGTGGGTCATTTAGCAAATGGTGGAGAGAGATAATATTGTATGTGTGGAAATGATTAGTCTTTCATATATGAGGATAGAGAAAGTCCAAAAGTGAGTGACTTTTTCTTTGTTCCTATTGGAGCTTAGAATTGTTATGTTTCTCAAATCCAAAATGGACTTTGATAAGAAGTACAAAGTATAATAATATACATTACATAAAATATATTATATAATATTAATTGTATATATTACTGTCATGCCTGTGAAGTGTGTACCTGTTATACCTGCAACTGCAACACAAAACACTCAATAAATCATTACAAGCAATGGTTAGAAAATTAATCAACGAAAGATAAAACCATAGCTAATCGTTCTATTGCCTCCTAGTAAATGCAAGTATGAATTTCGCTCTCAGATCTGGTTATACAAATTCCAGTGACTTGACTACACTTAGATGGAGGATTTGAATGATGAAGATGCATGATCTAGAAATGATAGCATGATTAAGCTACATGATTTCATGATTATTCTAGAAAATAAGCTAGAATGAAGATGCAATTAAGCTAAAATTGAACATGATAACAATGCTTGAAATGATAAACTATAAGCTAGATGCCTATAGTAACAATGCTTGAATGCAAATGAGATCAATCAACCGAGATGCAAAAATGATATGAATTGGGACCCTTTATGCTCCAAAATTAGGTCTATTTATAGGATTTCTCAAGGCTGGGGGTGAGGTGGCAGGAATGAACAGTCAAGATTGATTTGAAGATATCAATGGTTAAATTGGAGGAGGTTGGCAATGGGGTTGGATTAAAGGGAACATCTGTCATCTCTATGGTGATAAGTGTCAAGAGGCTTCTAGAAGAGGTTGGATGAAAGGGAACACTTAGTGACAAGTGTCACAAAGCTTCTAGAAGAGGTTGAATGAAATGGAACATGTGGGTAGGTAGAATGGGTTAGGTTTAGGAATGGTTAGAAGTTAGGAGAATTTGAATTTAAAAATTTAAATAATAGGAAAAGGCTAATTAATCTCAACAACTCATTATTGATTTGTTTTAATTAATTATGGGATTTAGAAGAAATGAATTTGATGAGGAAGAATTAATTAATTTAAATTAATTAATCAAAGGGGATTATGAAAATGAGCCCATTAAATAAATCCTTAGATTTATTAATAAGTAGATGAAAGGGGGAATTTAATCAAATTGTTGATGAATTCAATTAAATTGGGGAGGAGGATTAATTAAATAGTTGCTTATTCAATTAATTATCTTCAGACCATTTTTGGTATATACATTTTGCCCCTCTTTGAAGCGAGGTGTGATGACGCGTTGATTCAAAGAATAATCTCATTTTGATGCTGATATTGATTTGATAGGATGCCCCAGCTCTTGATTCCTAAATTCTAGTACGATGATGCCCCCTCGGGAGATCAATTGAGATAATTGATCTTTGGAGTTTTTGTGAAATTTTGCGAAATTGATATCCTGATAGATTTGATTTGATCTCTGCAACTGTGTTTTGATGAAAATGTGAGTTCTTCGATTAGCTTGATTGATTAGATTGATAAGATTGATAAATCTTGCTTGATTAGATTGATAAGATCGAGATTCAGTCTGGTTTCAGGAATGACACCTCCTGTATAAGACAAATATGATCAAAGTGTCTGGTTTCAGGAAGGATTCATCCTGTATAAGACATGATCAGAACATCTGGTTTCAGGAAGGATACATCCTGTATAAGACATGAATCAAAATCAGATCATCTGGTTTCAGGAAGGATACATCCTGTATAAGACATGATCAGAATCAGATCATCTGCTTTCAGGAAGGATACATCCTATACAAGACATGATCATAATCGATTAGGTTTGATTAATTGATTTGATTTGATAAGGTTGATTAGATAAAGAACTGACAGTTTGTTGATATCAAGTTGCAGAAATATTTGGATATGCTGACTGTTGATTCTGTTGAGGGGGATAGCATAAGATTTGGGCTAAGTCGATAATATCATGAGAGAGATGAGTCATCATTCTGATTGTGTATACACTTGTGATGATACTTTTGATGATTCCTACGATAGATTTAACCTTGGATAAAAGGAGCATGTATGATCCCATACAAGAATGAAATACAAATGAAATGCAAAGCTACGACCGATGGTATAATTAAACCATGATTATTGCATTTTTGTCATCAATGGGCTTTTGAAATGTGGGAAGTGAGTGCAAACATCGATGATATAATTAAACCATGATGACCTGAGCATTACTTTCCTAGATTTTGATATAGCAAGTTAACACAAGCATCGAGGTATAATTGAACTGAGATGACCTGAGTGTTGCTTGCGTAAAACAGGAAGTATTAATTATTTCAATACACAAATCAGAAATGTCTTCGATGATACTCCGATGATCATGTCCTGAGACAAATTTGCTTGCACATATTAATGATTAATTTTTAGACAACAGACAAGAAAAATATCTTGTTCCTTCCTTGTTCCTCTAGTCAATGACATCTTGGAGTCACTCAGAAATCATGATAGCAAAAAGCAATATAGAAAAGTTGAACAATCATGGTAAAATCATTATCCAAAAGGATATTATCCATCGAAAAGTGTGTGATGTGCTTAGATTGACTTTGTGATAGCTTGATAATTGATAGTTTGATCTCATGTTCAACGTTGTATGTGTCTCAGTTTTCGCTTGATACGAGTTGTCTAACTGTTGTTCTACCTATTTGATTAAGCTCAGAATTAATCCGAAGTTTTGCCCCCAGCTAAGTGCAGGATTTTGCCCCAAGCCTAGAAACAAATTCGTTATGATATACCCAATGATCCAAACCATAGTGAGAGAGCAGCTGCGATGCCTGCATATGTACAAAGCTTCATTATGAATATGAACAACGCTGATGTAAAATGAATGAATGCGAGCGGAAAAATGCATGAACTAATAGATGGAAGAGCTAGAGGACAAATAGTGCCTGTTTGCCAAGTTTTCACTGTCTGTTTTTATTGTACTTTTTCTGATATTTGATTTTTTTGAATTTTGCTTTTTTACTGTTTTGATTTTTTCTTATTTTTCACTGTTTTGGATTTTTCTGATTTTTCACTGTTTTTGATTTTTTTGTTGCTTTTTCAGACATAGAATTTCTTCAGGTGCATGCTATTGATAAGTTCTTCAAGTTGATCGCTGTCCTGTGTTGATAGCTGATATGCTCCTGACCCAAATACTGTTGTGACCACAAATGGACCTAATCAGTTTGGTTAAAATTTTCCTTTCTTTTCTCGATCTGCCTGGTTGCGTGGATTTTCCTTTAGCACTAGTTCCCCCACTTGAAATATTCATGGTTTGACCCTGTGATTATAGCTTCGACACATTCTTTGCTGATATACCTTTAAATGATCAAAGGCATTTTGTCTTCATTCATGGATTAGTTCTAACTCTTGTAGTCTAGATACTCGTTCTTCTTCATCTGGGATGAGACCTTTTAGTGATACACGTAGAGAGGGTATCTCTACTTCAATTGACAATATTGCTTCTGATCCATATACAAGAGAGAAAGGTGTGGCACCCATCGGTGTATGGATACTGGTGCGGTAGGCCCAGAGAGCAGGGTTTAGTTGATATGCCAATCTTTCCCAACATCGTTCATTGTCTTTTTGAGGATTTTCATAATAGTTTTGTTAGATGCTTCTGCCTACCCATTTTCCTGTGGATAATATGGTGTTGAGAATCTGTGCTGGATTTTGAACTTCTCACATAGCTCTTATACATCTTGATTCTTGAATGGTCGCCCATTATTAGTGATAATGGTCATTGGTATTCCATAGTGATAGATGATATTATTCAAGATAAATGCAACAATTTGTTTTTCTATGATATTGATGAGAGGTACAACCTCAATCCATTTTGTAAACTATTATGTAGCTAAAAGGATGAATTTGTGACCATTAGATGAAGAAGGATTTATTTTTCCTACTAGATCAAGACCCCATTGACAAAAAGGCCAAGATGTTGCTAGAGCATGAAGTTCTTGTGCTGGTGCATGGATCAAATTCCCATGGATTTGACATTGTTTGCATGTTCTAGCTATCTGAAAAGAATCTCGTTCCATAGTCGGCCAATAATAGCCCAAGCGTATGAGTTTTTTCAAAAGGGTAAGACCACTTGAATAAGTGCCACAAATGCCGTTATGGACTTCTTGTAAGGCTTTCTCAGATTCTTCTTGTTCAAGACATCTTAAGAGAGTACCGTCTAGACCTTGTTTGAACAGGGTATCCACGACAAGAGTAAAATGAGAGGATTGGCAAATAAAGTTTCTCCTTTGGTTTTTTGATAAGTCGGGAGGTAAGGTGTTATCTTTTAGGTATGTGTAAGTTTGGCCATAGCGGGAGGAATCATGTCCAATAAGTTGACAAATGATTTGGGAATCAGGATAATTATGAGCAGGATAAAACAACTCTTCCACCAGGAATTCACAATGCTGTTGATTTTCCCATGTTTGCAATAGAGAAGCAAGTGTAGCCATGGCGTCTGCTGCTTTGTTGTCTTTTCTTGGGATTTGTTCAAAAATTATTTCTACAAAGTGTTTCTTGATATCATCAACCATCTTTTTATAAGGCATTAGCTTTTCGTCCTTTGTTTGATAGTCATCATTGATTTGATTAATGACAAGCTGAGAGTCTCCAAAGTCTTGAAGTTGTGTAATATTCCATTCTATAGCCATTTTGATACCTGTAACCAAAGCATCATACTCTGCGGTGTTGTTGGTGCATGGAAAGCTTAATTTGTATGCTTTTGGGATTGTATGACCTTGTGGTGTGATGAATAGAATAGCTGCTCCCGATCCATGTTGTGTTCCATTATTGATGCTTGCTCCTGGACTGATATTCGACTGATGTATTGTAAGATATAGATCAAACCTTGGAATGTCTGTATATGACCAGGTAAAATTGATTTACCATCTTTTGAAGGGTTCCAAATATTGATGCCTTGCTAGTTTTGATAGAGAAATTGCTGGATGTAGATCAGTTGTGTCAATGATAATTGCCTCTATTGGTTCCATTTGGATAATTAACTTCTCTTGATAAAATGCAGGTAAAGTGTCAAATCTCCCATCTTCCAATGCCTCAAGGAGGTTTTCACCGTTAGATGCATCTTTTATTTTTACTTTTTCCCGATCTAATGTTGCCAATAAATGGTTTTCAACATTATACCTGATATTGTTTTCTTGATTTTCACTTTTGCGACTAGGAGATTTAATACCCACTTGACTGGAAGATACGTTAGTGGAATCCCTGGTGAAAGTTGTTCCGGGTTTGATTTCATTAAGATATAAGGATATGGCCTGGTCATTAGGAAAGGTATCAATGGCAGTATGTCCTTCATTTTCCCAGTCCATAGGTTTAGGAGGGATTAAGGCTAAAGGGTCCTCATGTTGAATTACGTCAAAGATATTTGGGGTCATGATAGAGATATCAAAGCTTTCAATATGTATTTCCATGTCTAGAATGATACTCTCGTCAGAATGACCTCGCATAAGAAACTCCTGATTGTCCTCAGTTAAGTCCATGTCAGCCGAATGTGATTCTGATTCAAGCGAGCTAGTTCCTAACGTTTGTCCTGCATACGTGTGAACTACATCGACTTCTACATCTTCTTCTTCCCTTTCAATTTCAAGTTGCTCTAGTTTATTTTTCCATGATAGCAAATATTCTTCGGTCCCTTGATCTCTTAGCTGTATTTGTTTTTCCATGTTTGACAAAATTGATGCAAATGATTGTTCCTTGGATTGTGTGCTTGACGCTGCTACCTCTTTGTTATGTGAAACAATGACCTCTTGAGCTGATTTTAGATTATTACAACACTACAATGGATTTGAGTCGGCTGATATTGTGATTTCCTGTCCATTGTATGGAAATTTTAAGCACTGATGACATGTTGATGTAATAGCTAGTATGTCCCGAATCCATGGTCTCCCCAAGAGTATATTGTATGGTAGGTCCAAGTCTAGAACTTGGCATGCCGTGTCTTTTTGTAAAGGTCCCACTCTGAGGGGTAATACCACAATTCCTTTAGAGTAATGTTCTTCTTCACCAGAGGCTTTAATGTTTATCTTTTTCTGGGGATCAACTGTATCTTATGAATAACCTAGAGCACGGATAAGACTCAAAGAGCATATGTTCAAGCCAACGCCCCCATCTATTAGGACACGTTTAACAAGCATTCTATGAATGGGGAATTAAATTTTCAAGAGAGTGTTATGGGGATGCTGCAAGGAATTAATGCTTGGATATGAAGGAGATGAGCTTTGAATAGGATCCTCTAAAATAGGTTTGATGGCAATCATGGATATCCCTTGGTGAACTTCATCTTTGGATGTATTCTTTGGTGTTGATGTTATGGAATATTCTTGCAAGCTTTCAAGAGGTGTAGGAATAAATGCCTTTGGAGAGTCAATTTGCTTATGGGCGGGATGAGCCATTGCTAGACATAGGTGTACGATTTTGATCTTCTTTAGCCAAATCCTTTAGGGATCTCTTTAAGAGTTGCATAAAAGAGCCACCTTTCTTTTGAGATGTATTTGAATCCTTGTGAGGTTTTAACATAGTTGGATTTTGACTTTGAACTTGTTTGATTGCTCTGATATGTTGGCTTGTTACTTGTATTTTTCTTTGGTATGTCATGTTGATATAATTTTTAGCTATTTCAAATGTTTTTGTTTCCGTTTCAGGGGTTTGATTGTCTAAAAGTTGTTTTGATAAGTGATCAATGGTCAATGTCAAGGCAATAGAGTGATATGACACTAAAAGAGGATTCAAGTGTTTAAAAGTTTGCAAGTTTTTCAATCTTCGGTTTAGGAGTGCAATGATGATGATTTGATAAGAACCAAGTCCAGTAGGAATGATATATCCTACGATGTGGGACAAGATTATCCTGACCAAACGTTTCAGTTTTGTGATAAAGGATGATTGATCCTGATGAGAAACTATTTTTGAGTGATCAATTTATCAAAGAGGGTGATAATGCAATTTGAGATGTTTAGATCTTGAACTTGTTGAGGGTAAGCACTTTGAAAATCTTAAGGTGTATATGTTCTAAAGTCTGGTTTTGATGGATGATAACTTTGACCAAGCAAACCAAGAAGACAATTTAAGCACAAAATGATAGATAACAGATGTTTATTCTTACTGTAAATTGTTCAAACAGAATGACAGACTTGAAAGATTCATGCAAAGCGGTAGCTCTGGACTGATAAAAATAGAGACTCGTACGACACTTCTTCCTGAACCATACGACAAAAGATACAATAACAGATGACAAATAAAAAATTTCCTTTGAAAGAGAAGAGACTCGTACGACAAAATTTCATGAACCATATGACAAAACAGTTTCCTCGTACGACAGATAACCTGACTCGTACGATAGAGAACAGGACACTGAAAAATATGTTTTGTTTTGTCAAATTTTGATTAGTGAATTTTGATATTTTTCTTATGTTTTCTAGTTTTAGATGTCTAATTTTTTAATTTAGGGATGAATACACAACAAACACATGATGTGATAAGTGACTCCAATTAAGATAAACCCTACGGAAGTTGGTTGAGAATGAAAACCTTTGCTTGCTGACTTAGGTACACACCCAATAGCTAATCAGAATATGACTACTGAGCATCATGCAATGGATTCTCAACGCCGTATTATCTGACTCCAAAGGCTAATGGGGGCACGATATGGCAAGTGTCTTGGGAGAGTAACTATCTCTCTTGCACAAATATTATTACCCTTTCGGAGGTGAATCAGGTAGCTTCTAATTTAACCGGAACTAGTAAGGAATCCATTCGGCGCGTCAGGGTATAAACTCAATTAAGAGGTCTCCCAGCATTGAAAACTAAGGTTTGATATACCCGAAGGTATGAAGGAGAGCTATTCCCAAGCACTGCCATTGCTTTGATTTTCATCAAAAGCATATTTATTTTATAGTGGGTTGGATTACTTGGCATTAGCCATTCCCACTTAGGTCGTTCCCCTCACATCGACAGTAATGACTTTAAGAGGTTTTAAGCTCCTCAGGAGGGCAGGCCTGCTAAAGAAATGAACTAATGAAAGCAAAAGATGAGTCTAGCTTTCTAATCACCTAAGAAAGGTGAGAGCATGCTCGCCTATCATCAAAGACATGAAATACATGATTGTTCATTTCCTTTAGCAAAATTGAAGTGTGCCTAGAAAAATTTAATAAATACACAAAGTTTAGTCGGATTCATAGGCAACCTGCAAAATAGATCCATTAGTAGTCATTGATCGGTTTTTGAATTATGTCTTTGACAAGCGTATCTTCATCAATCATCCTACAGAAAAGAGTTAGGCAGCCAAAAATCTCACAAACAGAACAATATTAGCATTAGCAAAGATCAAATGAAAGCATGAAAACCTGAAATACAATCTTCTCTCAGAACATAGAAGCAGAATTTCGTACGACAGAGATTATCAACTGAAATGACAAAGATTTATATCTCATACACCAATCAAAATAATCTCGTATGACATAGAATTTACCAGCCAGAAATTCATATGACAAGGAAAAGGAGTTCGTACGACATAGGATTTAGTAGTTAGAAATTTGTACGACATGCATTTAGACCTCGTACAACAAGGATAATGAGCTTGTACGACATAGGATGAGGTTTCATACTAGACTATAAGGTAGTTCATACGAGTTGGAAAATCAACTCGTACGACATTTTGATTCTGTCTCGACAAAGATGGATGTTTGTTGAAGCGTGAGAGGCCAAAAATGATGATTCCGGCCCCACGGTGGGCGCTAAAATGTTGTGCCTGTGAAGTGTGTACCTGTTATACCTGCAGCTGCAACACAAAACACTCAATAAATCATTACATGCAATGGTTAGAAAATTAATCAACGAAAGATAAAACCATAGCTAATCGATCTATTGCCTCCTAGTAAATGCGAGTATGAATTTCGCTCTCAGATCTAGTTATGCAAATTCCGGTGACTTGACTACACTTAGATGGAGGATTTGAATGATGAAAATGCATGATCTAGAAATGATAGCATGATTAAGCTACATGATTTCATGATTATTCTAGAAAATAAGCTAGAATGAAGATGCAATTAAGCTAAAATTGAACATGATAACAATGCTTGAAATGATAAACTAGAAGCTAGATGCCTATAGTAACAATGCTTGAATGCAAATGAGATGAATCAATCAAGATGCAAAAATGATATGAATTGGGACCCTTTGTGCTCCAAAATGAGGTCTATTTATAGGATTTCCCAAGGCTGGGGGTGAGGTGGCAGGAATCAACGATCAAGATTGATTTGAAGATATCAATGGTTAAATTGGAGGAGGTTGGCAAAGGGGTTGGATTACAGGGAACAACTATCATCTCTATGGTGAGAAGTGTCAAGAGGCTTCTAGAAGAGGTTGGATGAAAGGGAACACTTAGTGACAAGTGTCACAAAGCTTCTAGAAGAGGTTGAATGAAAGGGAACATGTGGGTAGGTAGAATGGGTTAGGTTTAGGAATGGTTAGAAGTTAGGAGAATTTGAATTTAAAAATTCAAATAATAGGAAAAGGCTAATTAATCTCAACAACTCATTATTGATTTTTTTTAATTAATTATGGGATTTAGAAGAAATGAATTTGATGGGGAAGAATTAATTAATCAAAGGGGATTATGAAAATGAACCTATTAAATAAATCCTTAGATTTATTAATAAGTAGATGGAAGGGGGAATTTAATCAAATTGTTGATGAATTCAATTAAATTGGGGAGGAGGATTAATTAAATAATTGCTTATTAAATTAATTATCTTCAGACCATTTTTAGGTGTATACAATTACAATTTATATTTTTTCAATCAACACAACTCATTCACTTCTATTTTATTTCATCTTTCAATCTATTTAATTGCTTATTCCAAGTTATGTGATTGAAGAAACGACTGTGATAAGATTACACTTAATACAATAATTAAATTGATTATGTATGATTTTTAACATTTTAATTAATATATTTGTTGATTTTTCCTTTAAATTCTAAATGAATAAAATAAGAGCTTATATTAACAATTACATTTATTGATATAATTATAAAATCTTTTATTTAAATATTACCTAGAAACTAAAAATAAAATTCACATTATAATTTTTTTAATAAGAAAAAGTAATCATTTTAAAGAAATGAAAAACTACTGATTTTTATAAGTAAAATAATTTTTTTAAAGGATTACTTAAAAGGAAAAAGTAAATACTTAAATTAGAACTAAAAAGTAATTCTTTTAAAAAAAGAAGAAAAGGTTTAAAGTTTATGTGCTTTTATAAGCACTTTACAACAAGGAACTAAGAAATTGATGCATTTATATGCATGAATTTGAAGGTGATGGAGTAGGCATGAAAAAAGCCATGCATGTGCTCTAAAATGATGAGAAAATGTGAAAACATTTATTCGAGTACACAAATAAATTGCAAAACCCAACATAATGTTTCTATTAATTCTAATATGAAGTGTACATGGCATGATAGTTATATGATGCAATAATAGAGGAACATACAATTATTCAATGTAATGGGAATATGGAGATGATTATGTTGAATTGAAATTGTCTTGTACAAAGTAATGTATGTGTTGTACAATGTTTGTTGTTCGAATATGGTACAATGGTCATTGATTTTGTATTCTACAGTTTATCAAGGTGGAATGTGATAATATTGACATGTTTATTCAACCACGAAAACCTTCCAAGTAATAACATGATCAGAAGAAAATTTGAAATATTTTTATATATTTTTTTAGTTTTTCTATATGTTAGTAATTGTCAATTTTGAAAGCCTTCGGGGTATTTTCAGCCCTTGAAAGTTTGGCCTGTCCTTTAGAACGTTGCCGTAGGCACATTCTTGTAGGACTTTGCTCCTAACTCTTGGAGACCTTTCCAACGAGTTAAACGACTCATAATTTTGAGTCTCGAGCAGAAAGTTATGCCTAGTTAAAGTTAGGATAAAATTTCATATAGTTTTTAGATTTTATTATGTAATAAACAAATGTGACTGTTGGGCTTCAATTCTCAAGGGGTTTTTTGTAACTCTTGGAATCTCATGAACTACTATATGTTGGATTTTCGAATGGAATAGAATACTTTTTGGCTCGCTTCAATTCTGTGCTATCTTGTTCATCCACAATACCGCAGGTTCTCACTTAGGTGTTGTCGTTCGAATCCATAATTTGGATAAGTGGTATCAGAGCAAGTTCGCTCCTATATGAAATATCACATGCGATCAACTTATCAAATATTGGGGTTGGAAACAAGGAATCCTTCAGACTACCTTCCTTTGAGACGCACAAGATCGCAGATGGCTAAGTTGCAGACCGACGATGACATTAAAGCATTGGCCGTAGATGCATTAACAAAACAACGAGAAGAAATGATGGAGCAGTTCAAGCGAATGCTGGAAAGTCATGGGTCACCTACAAACCCACCATTCACAGGGTATACACCATTCAAGGTGCAAGTGAATTTCAATATACCCACCTTTCAAGGAAAGATTGATGCAGATGCCGTTGATGACTGGGTTTCAAAACTGGAAAGGTATTTCTTTGTCGACCAGTTCTCAGATGAAGAGAAAATAAATTTTGCTCTTCTCAAAGCTGAAAATCATGTGAAAGATTCTTGGGAAGCGAAGTTAGCAACCAAGGCAGCAGAAACAGGCACTACGTTCATCTTTGATCAAAAACCCACATGGGGAGAGTTCATGGAGCACATAAAGGAAGAATATTTTCTTGTAGATACATATGAACATAAATATATGCAGTGGCAATTGATTCGACAGAAAAAAGACCAAACTGTTCAAGAATATACTAATCTGTTTCATGCTTTAACAACAAAACTTGGCATCAAAGATTGTGAGAAGCACCGGGTTCTAAAATATCAGAGTGGACTCCATAGGTATATTCAAACCGAAATGGAATTCCTGAACATAGAGACTTTACCTAGTGCATATAAATTTACTACAAAAATTAAGGAGAAATTCAAACAAAAAGGAAGGAGGGATAACTTCGTAAATAATAGATGGAAGAGTGAAGGTAGCAAAACTACGTGGAAACAAACCTCCAAGGAATCTTCTCCCAATTCACCAATGAAAAAGGTATGGGGTATGAAGAAGATGCAAAAGAACAATATGTGGTGTGAATTCCATAAGAGTCCCTCTCACAACACAAAAGATTGCAGAACCATAAAAAGTTTAATGATGGAGACACATGATGACAAGGAAGAACCTCAGGTGGCAAAATCTTTCCCAAAAGAAAGTCATGAACAGGTCATTGAGGCTGATCCATATGCAACGATAGCTACTACAAAGGTATTGCCTTGGGAGGATGAGGAGAGATTGTTTCACTCACAGATGTGGGTCGGAGGAAAAGCCATGCACTTTATTATTGATAGTGGAAGTCAAAAGAACCTAATACCAGCAGAGACCGTGAAAAGATTGATTTTGAAAACAATAGCACATCCACAACCCTATTCTATGGGATGGGTAAGTCAAGGGAGAGATATCCAAGTGCACCAGTAGTGTCGCATTTCCTACTCTATAAAGCCTTTCAAAGATGAAGTAATTTGTGATGTGCCTTCTTTAGATGTTTGTGATGTTTAGTTGGGACAACCATATATGTACCAGCGCCATGGTGTCTATGAATCCAGACCTCGCAGCGTGACAATCAGATTAGGTGAGTAGAAATACCGAATACCAGAGGTAAGCCCTGCATACACCACCTCTTTGATTAGTGCTAAGCAATGTAGGAGGTTGGTTGCCAAAACAGGAACATTCATATTATTAATGATTCATTCTGAAGAAGAAAGGAAGTTTGTATATAATTCCAATACCATCACAAACACCACAACACAACAAAAAAGATCAATGGACCAAATTTTGATAAAATATGAGAATTTGTTTAAGTTGCCAACTAGGGTACCTACACACTGCCAAGTAAGACACACTATTGATTTGATACCAGGAACTCCATTGCCTAATGAACTAGTCTATCGTAGATCAGTATTAGAAAATGATGAAATTAAGAGGCAAATACAAGAATTGATTGAGAAAGGACATATTCGTCCAAGTGCATCACCCTGTGGCAGTCCCATTGTTCTGGAAAAGAAAAAGGATGGAACTTGGAGACTTTGTATTGACTATAGAGCCTTGAACAAAATTTCAGTCAAAAATAGGTATCCACTTCCTCGGATAGATGACCTCTTGGACCAGCTTAGAGGGGGCCGATTCTTCACAAAAATTGATTTGAAATCGGGATACCATCAAGTACCAATTGACTCAGCTGATGTGTGGAAGACAACTTTCAAACCTAAAGAGGGATTGTTTGAGTGGCTAGTGATGCCTTTCGGTCTAACAAACACCCCAATGACATTCATGAGAATGATGAATGATGTACTCAGGCCAGTCACTGATTCTTTCGTGGTGGTATATCTAGATGAGATACTCATCTTCAGAAAAACTTGGGATGAACATTTGCAACATGTGGAAAAATTCTCTCAACTTTACAAGATCATGGGCTTTATGCAAACAAAGAAAAGTGCTCCTTTGGTGTGCAGAGTATTAGATACTTGGGATATGTTATTGACAGTGAGGGTGTCCATGTTGACCTGGAGAAGATACAAGTAATTAAGGACTAGCCATCTCCTAGAAATCTCACAGAGTTACGAAGTTTCCTTGGATTGGCAAACTTTTATCTCAGATTTGTGTTGGGATTTTCCCATTTGTCTTGGCCTCTAAATCAGTCATTGCAGGGAGGTACACATGCAAAGTTTAAATGGACAGGTGCTCAATAGGAAGCATTCAAGGAGTTAAAACAAAGATTATATTCTGCACCAGTTTTATCTCTTCTTGACCTGCAACAGTCATTTGAAATACAAACTGATGCATCAGAATATGCCTTGGGAGCTGTCCTTATGCAACATGGTCACCCAGTTGCATATCATAGTCAGAATTTTTCTGATACAGTGCATCAGTATGCCACTTATGACAAGGAATTGTATGCTATCGTTCAAGCCTGTAAGCAGTGGAAACATTATATTTTGGGTAAGGAGACTATCATCCACACGGATCACAAACCTCTTCAATTATTGCAAACACAAGGGAAGTTGCAGAATGATCGACACCAACGATGGTCATCCTATCTACAACAATTTCATCTCAATATTTGCCACAAGAAGGGAAGCACTAACAAAGTAGCACACTGTTTGAGCAGGCCTCCGATTGTAGCTATCAGTATGGTAGTGGACTCATGTGGTCATCAAACTGAAGCCTGGGCTTGCTTGTATGAGAATGATGTTGAATTTGTAGATGTTTATAATCAATTGGTGAAGGGACATCAAGTGAATGATTTCTATTTGCAGGATGGAATACTTTGTCACCTTGGCCAAATCTGTGTGCCCAATGCAGAATGCAAAAAGATGATATGGGAGGCTCACTATAGTAAGGTTGCTGGTCACTTTGGCATAGGTAAGACTACTGCTATATTTCAGAGGTATTTTTATTGGCCAAAGTTGAGAAATGATGTCATTTCATATATTCAAGCTTGTACCGCATGTGCTATTGCTAAGCCTGCTAATTGTAAACTTGGATTGTATTCACCACTTCCTGTTCCTAAAAAACCTTGGCAGTCAGTTTCTATTGACTTCATGTCTGGTCTTCCTACCACCAAAAGAGGCCATGATTGTGTGTATATTGTGGTAGATAGGTTCTCAAAAATGGTAGTAATAGTGGCTTGTACAAAAACAATTTCTGTAGAGGATACTGCAAAGCTTTTCTTTGAACACATTTGGGTTCATTTTGCATTGGTGATTACCATCATTTCAGATAGGGACAACAGGTTTCTTAGTAAGTTCTGGTCCACATTATGGGAAAAGATGGGCACAAAATTAACAAATTCTACTTCTTTCCATCCTCAAATAGATGGCCAGACAGAGGTAGTGAATCGGATGATCATTCACATCCTACGCATGTATCACTCAAAACATCCCCACACATGGGATGAAAGTCTTTCATACGTTCAACATAGCTACAATAGGGCAATCCACAGTTCCACTGGTCATAGTCCATTTGAGGCATGTCTTGGTTATCAGCCACTTGCACCCATGGATGTTGCCATACCACTTATTCAACCTGATCTGCTTCCATGTATTGGTAAGGAGGAAGATAAGGCAGCCTCGTTCATTGATAGAATTCATCATCTACAACAACAAGTCCATGAAATCTTGGAGCATACCAATAAGAAATATAAGGAGAGACATGATGAGCATTGTACTCCTCATAATTTTTAAGTTGGGGACAATGTGTGGTTGCATATTCAGAAGGAACGATTGTAGGGTGCCAATAGGAAGCTTCGCCCTTTGCGTTATGTTCCATACACAATCATCAAGCAAGTTGGTGATAATGCTTTTGAGCTTAATTTACCCCCATTTCTGGGTCTTCATACAGTCTTCAATGTGGAACTCTTGAAGCCATATTTTCCTCCACTATTAGATGTTGCAGATGTGGCAGAAACAATTTCCACTACAGAATTGAATCCAGGTGCAGCTTCTCCATTCCAATGTGATCAGATTGTGGACACCATGGTGAAAACACTCAAACAACAACAGATCTATCTATACAAAGTGGTTCGAGCAGGGCGGATCGCTCAACAAGGAAAGTGGTTTACCAAGGAGCAGCTTCAGCTCCATTTTCCTCATCTCATTCAGAGTGTTGATGCAATGGAGCCCATTGCTCTTCAAGGGGGGAGTAATGATCAGAAGAAAATTTGAAATATTTTTTATATATTTTTTTAGTTTTTCTATATGTTAGTAATTGTCAATTTTGAAAGCCTTCGGGGCATTTTCAGCCCTTGAAAGTTTGGCCTGACCTTTAGGATGTTGCCGTAGGCACTTTCTTGCAAGACTTCACTCCTAACTCTTGGAGACCTTTCGAACGAGTTAAATGGCTCGTAATTTCGAGTCCCGAGCAGAAAGTTATGCCTAGTTAAAGTTAGGATAAAATTTCATATAGTTTTTTGAAATTTTTGTAATTTTTATATTTTATTATGTAATAAACAAATGTGACTGTTGGGCTTCGATTCTCAAGGGGTTTTTGTGACTCTTGGAATCTCATGAACTACTATATGTTGGATTTTCGAATGGAATAGAATACTTTTTGGCTTGCTTCAATTCTGTGCTATCTTTTTCATCCACAATACTGCAGGTTCTCACTTAGGTGTTGTCCTCTGAATCCATAATTCGGATCATAACACTTATTAGGTTATATGTTAATAACATATTTATGTTTAAATTATATAATATATAAATTATTTATATGTTTATCTTAGATATTATGTTTATATGTTTATGTTTATATTTATATTACACACTATGTAATATATGAATAATATATTATAGTATATATATTATTATTATATTTATATTTAAAAATATCTATTTTCTATGCTTTGGAATGATATATTTTATTCTAAAATAAATTAATTCAAAAATATGTTTTAAATCTCTCTCTCTCTCTCTCTCTCTCTCTCTCTATATATATATATATATATATCTATATATATATATATATATATATATATATATATATATATATATATATATATATATATATATATATATATATATATATATATATATATATATATATATATCACTTACCCCACTTGACCAAAAACAAATATAGGTTTATTTATTACATTTGGTCTATTAATTCAAAGGGCAATATTAGATCATAACAATTAATGAAAATTTCAAATTTAAAAATTCAAAATTTTACATATCACAAAATTGGATCATATCAATTTCAAAAAAGAATATAACAATAATAAAAAATAAATGACAAAAACATTAAAACAAATAGAAGTAAATAAAATTAGATGAAATTTAAGTCACCAAGAATGGATCTTTAATAATTTGCAAATTGAACATAACAAGTATTTAATTTATGAAGAAGTATCTAAACTTAAAAATAATAAAAGTAGATTGTATAAAAAATATTAATATCTTTTATATATATATATAAAAGAAATAAAACACATTCAACTAATCCTCCAAAGTTTCTCCCCTCTTTTTAAAAACTCTATTGTACTCAAACTTCTAACCAAAATTCAAATTTGAAAATCTCTTCCCTTAAGAAATTGAAAAACTTATCAATAATTTTTATAAATATTTAAAAAAAATTAATTAAAAAAGCACTTTATTAAACTTAAATATACTTGAGTTATGACTTTAAAAGCATTCCTACTTTTACTTTTTTTAAAAATGAATTTATGTAAGTTTTATTATATGAATTAAATTATTTAATTTGTAATCTAAATATAACTCTAATATTTTCTTGAAAAAAATGAAATAGAGAATGTTTATAAGATTCTGGTTTCAATATAAATATAAATGCAAATGAAATAGCTAAATACGTAAAATATAAAACTAAAGAAGATCTATGTAATTTATGTATGTAATTATTTAGCATCCATTGATTTTTTAAGCATTAGCATTAGAGAGCTTAACACTTAAAAATCATATGAACAAGTCATGAAACTACAATTCAAAACAAATATTTTTTTTTTTTAAAATTAAAAAAATTAAAAAAAAACTTTTTATAGAAATTAGCACATATAAGGTTGAATAATAGCACGCACAACATGCCCATCAACAACATGCACAAAATCTATTTGTTGGTATTCAAAAATCACCACCACAACAATCCACAATCTCCAAGCATATATAATGTGCAAAAGTTGTTGTTCTAATCTAAAAAAATAACCCTTATTACTTCAAATGAATGCCTATCCTTAATAGACAATTAGTTTACCATGATATCTAATTTTAAACAATAATAAACATTTTCAAAAAAATTGGAAGAAGCTTTATCAAGAATAATTAAAAAAATTACAATACAAAAATAATATAGCATACTACAAAAAAGTGAACAACATTAACAAATGAATATTTTACATACTTGATAGTTTTATTTAGCTTTTAAGTAATTCTATACCGACTTGTCTTGGGAATTGGTAAGTTCAAACTAAGTTAATCACTCAAATTGCAATAAAGTATCCACTCAAATATACATTCAAGTGATTTTATATCCGAATCCTAATTAATCTATGACAAATAATATATTAGAAAAAAAATTAAATAAGAAAATGATCTAAAAAAATAAGACTGACAAACCTTTATTAACAAAGAAAAAATATTGATAATAAATAACCAACATATAGAAAATAATAATCTTAAATTAAAATATTTAACTGAGAAATAATATATTAATAATTTAACAGAAAAATAATATATTATCAAAAGCAAACAAGAAACGTTAAATACCAAAAACAAACATGACTCAAAGGGAGGTTGTGAGATTAGAATTCTACGGAAAAATCCGATCACGGAGAAGACTAATAGACAGTTGTAGAAATTCTATTGTAGTCACTGATTATTAATCTCCTATCTCATAAAAAATTTATTTAACTGCTAAAATAAATTTACAGCTGAATATTGAAAAATAACACAACTGCAACTTAACTAAAAATATGGAAAGAAATAAGCAACACAAGGACACAATATTTTTGGACAATCGTCCCTGGAAAAACCCCTAAGGGAAAACCAGTTCTACAGATGGAAAATATATTAATCTTCAGCAATATAAGAATTACAAAAGAATTCCTTGCCTCTTACTGGTAGAACTCCGACAAACTCCTAATATCTCCTGCTGATATCCTCCACTGCTATATCAACGCTATCACTGCGCCTCTTGCTAACACTGCAAGACTATTTGCTATCACTGCAAATTCTTCTCGAGACTTCTTATTTTCCAAATGACCCATGACCCCTTTTTATACTACTCTATTGGAAAACCAACAGCCGAGATTAATTCAAACCAATGGCTGAGATTAAGACAACTCAATTAACCAATAACTAATTTTGGCTATGAGGTGTCACCTAAAAAGAGCCACTATTAAATAACAATTGTTTTTATCCTAACAACACTTGTTTGACAAAAACAACCATTTTCTAATTCTAGGTCAGGACGAACAGCTGTCCAAAACTACCCATAACCAATGCTGTTATTTCTGGGTAAGGACGAACAGCTGTCCAAGCTACCCATAATTAACAACAGTAACAGAGGAAAATTAGTGGTGGGTGTTTAAGTTAAGCCAAAATGATGCAAATTTCCTACATTCACTTCGAACTATACGATTAATCCTACTAATCTATTCTTCACAATTAATTTGTAGACTTAAAAAGAAGAGATTACAAAATAAAAGATTGAGTTAAGTTGCAGTATTAATGTTTTATGCGATATCAATTTATTTGGATCTAAATTGTCTCCATAAAGAAGTGAAAAGAACATATTTCAAATGGAACAGAGGCATAGCAGAAATAAGGGGAGCGTATGATTTGGTCTTGAGATGAGAGCAAAGTGAAGTCGCTATGATAATAGAGTCAGCGATTTCCTAAAACAACAGAACACAATATATGTAGAATCGCGAGGTTATAAGTCACTACCATGGTTTTGTTAGGGTTCCCTACAACAACAAATAATTGAACTAATATTCATCAGATAGATACAATTGACTCTGATACAAATATTATGATGCAATGGTAAGATTTAGAAAAATTAAATTAATATTGGCAACATAAAATTATAGTGCAAGAGTGTTGAAGAGTAGCGTGGAGTTCTCCAAAGACTACAATTCTTCAATTTTTTGTTGCCAGAATGTCCTAGTTTTCTGCAACTCTTGTATTTTGCATTGCAATATTCAATCTATTGTGTAGACTCTTAGGCGGTGATGTACAGTATGATATATAAATACAATTAGCTACCTCAGAGATTGCATTAAAAACAAATTTATGGTGGCTCAAATCATATTTGAATCGAAGGGACATTTGATATATATTGTAGTAGGTATATTTGCTAGGTACAAAGAATGCATAAAAGCAAATTCAAGAAAAATCATATCGTATATGAGAATGGTCAAAGGAAGATTTGATATGATTTCTTCCGGCTATTTCCTGAGTCAGACTTCACAGTACGAGTGGGGAACGAGAAAATGATAAACGAGAACGAGGAACGGTGACGATCATCCAAATCGTTTTGCATGCCTCAACTGATCATGTCCACCATTGATAGACAAAATAAGCTTGGTCCATTTCATATAAGGAAACGCCTTCGGCGTAATAAAGATGTCAGATTATGACACAAAAACTATTTTCATAAAATTCCTCAAAGAATTCATATAAGAAAATGCCTTGGACGTAATAAAGATGCCAGATTATGGCACAAAAACTATTTTCATAAAATTCCCCAAAGAATTAAGAATTTGTTATGTATAGGATATGGAAATTCTAAGGGGCGCTGCTTTTTGAATAGTTCCTCTCATTGCCTAAGCCATAATAGGCACAACTATCATTATACAAACAACATGCAGTCGGGAAGGAGAGCCATACAAGGCCTCGAACTATTTGACAAAATAACTCAATAAAATCTGTCTCATGGAATCCCATGATCACAAGGTATGCCTAGAGATCATCATATGAAGCCACCTGACTTAAGACAAAGGATTATTAATGATTTCATAGTCTAAAACATATGAACTAATATCTTAGGGGGTTGAACGCTAACCAAAGGCATTGGAATATAAACAAAAATCAATTTAATGCATATGAACTAATACAAGAGCTTGGACTTAATACTAAATGTGTTTGATCCAGAATTAGAGCAAAGGAGAACTCTTATGCATGTAAAAAGATAGACAAAACCATTTTCAATGAATGCAAGAATGCATGATTTTTTGCCTTAACACCTCATGGTATGGTGGACTCATGCATAATAAGAATAAGAATTCAATCAACCCATCTATAACTTTGATGCTTAATACATCAATCTTCCCAAATCATATACATGCTCTACTAATTTCTTAGCCAAGTTTGTGTTGCTTATAGTTTCATTATTGGCAAGTAGGTTATTAACAAAAAAGAACCCATGCATGTGATTTAAGAAACTAAATAAGGACAAAGTGCCTATGGTTTTTGCAGATTAATCTCATAATAGACACAATAAGGATCCAAAAGAGATCACACACCTAAAATATTGGGCGATTTACAAATGTACACTATTGATATTTCATAGATGTAAAATATCATCACTACAGCTATACTCATAACTTTACTCCTATTTTTCTATTTCTTTAGAATGGAATAGACAATTGACTTATGTCAAAAATGAGAAATGGAGGATTAGAAATCTTAAGAGTAATAGAGAGATTAATAGAGATTCAATCTGGTAAGAAGGCTTCCTAAATGATAACTAACTATTATCAACAATGAAATAGAATCTAAGACTGGAAGAGAAATAAAAAAATTCGGAAAGACTTATGTGAAAACTTGGGTCTGTTAGACTCAAATGATATCTCACGAATAAGATGGTTCTGATGTTTTTGATGTTATTCCTCTTTTCAAGTTACAAGGGTCTGTGTGTTGCAAGGATTGAACCAAAGACCTTTATCTATCTTCAAGAGCCCGAATGAAATGCCATTGACAAACCAATAAATCCTGTTCAAAAGCCCACTCCCCTATCTTCTTCGTTCTAGGAGTCCTCTCTTTTCAATGGCGGTCATTCACCCAGTATCCTCCCGCTTTCAAAAATGTCCCAAAAGGGAGAAACTATAAACGACGCGCCCAAACCTCCTTGCACACACATTTTTCTATCTAAACTTTTCCTTTACTATGTCTTCTTCCTAAATTATCTCCTCCTCTCTTGTCAATTACATCACTCTCCCATAAAATATAATTAATGGTTCTTTAAATTTTGTTTAATTCCCACTCCACTATGATAGTCGAATACCAAAACAGGTAGATATGCATATTAAATGCTTCTTCTTAGATTCATTAACGTAAACAAAATCATGTTATTAATTAATTAACACAATGAAAATTATAAAAATAAATAAATCATTTATATATAGTATTTAAGTATTAAAATAATTCGGAAAAATATTTTGGGTTATCACAATATAACATTTTTGTCTTGTCCCTTTCATTTGTGGAAGGTATTCTTTGATTGTTATTTGATCTTATAGGTGTTTGTGTTGCAAATTTCAACATGTTACTAAAGTATCATTCATATCCCAAGACTTGATCATGCAATTAGTCATCTCCCTCAGTTTTTTGTTCTTTCTGTCAACAACACCATTCTATTGAGGGCTATAAATAATTGTAAGCCAATGTAGGATGCCACACTTAGTGCAAAATTCCTAAAATGATTGATTAACATAATCCCCCCATTATTTGTATGTATCCTCCTAATAGAAAGACCAAATTAATTCTCCACAAATGTCTTCTACATCCTAAAGCAATCAAAGACATCACTCTTGTACTTAAGAAAGTACACACATATACACTTAGAGAAGTCATCAATGAATGTGAGCACATTCTTGTCTCTTGAAAAAGATGGAGTTGGAAAGGACATGAGGTCACTATGAACCAAACTTAAGGGTGCCTTAGCATGTGTGGCTCTAACTAAAGACAAATAATCCTACTAATGCTTACTAAGCACATAACCTCGACAAACACTATTTGTGTAAGAAATCTTAGGTAAGTCAATCACCAATGCTTGAGTGCTCACCTATTGCAAATGCCTATAATTGACATGACCAAAATGTTCATACCAAAGCTTACTCACTGAATATGCATGTGCAATGAAGGATGAACCATTAAGAGTTGTACTCTCAAATCTACACTCCTTGTAGCCACAACAACATCAGGATCATGGAGGTCTCTAATAACCATATCATTTGGTGTAAATTCAATTGCCTTGTCCATGCCAAAACGATAAATCTGATACACTAAAAAAAGGTTTGTGGAGATGTTAGGAACAACAAGAATATCCCGAAGACAAACCAACCTCAAGCTGAATAAGATTTGAACCCATGACTGAAAGCTAAGTAGAATCCCCCATTGCAATCTATGAAGTGCCACAATTTGAAAGAGAGGCAACAAGGTCATGAGAAATGTGTTATATAGTGAAAATCACTAGAATTAGGCGAGCCTTAAATAGCACACACTAAGCGTTGACGCTTAGTGTGGCTCCCCCAAAACTACAACTTCGTTAACATTGTTCTTGTTTCGGTTAAATTTTTATTCGTGCAATTGTCAGATGCCGTGAGCGAATTTTCAAATTCCCTATTTTTTGTTTGAAAAGTTAAATTTTAATTCGTGCCATTGTCAGATGCCATGAGTGAATTGTTAGACTCCCTATTTTTGTTTAAAATGTTGTATTATATATCGAGATTATAATAAAATTAAATTGTTTCTTTATAAGAAAAAAATGATAATATTAAGTTCATTTGTTTTTAGTAATTTTTTATTTTTTGAATTTTAGGAATTTTTAATATTAATTTAGTTATTTTTTTTTAATATTTATTATTTTTTTAATAATTTTATATTAGTAATTATATATATAATTGATTAATTAATCTCTTATATCTATTATTTTTTATATATCATTTTATGAAAATAATCACACGTGTATGGATTTACAAAATAGAAAGAAGTAAAATCCTAAATTGTTAATATAAAATTTTTGTTAATATTTTTTTTAGCATTCATATATAGACATAATCTATATAATATTTTTTTATTCAACTTTTTCTTATAATATTATATTCCTCAAACATTTATAACAATTTAAAGATATGGCCTTTTATTGAGAAAAAAAATAAAATTTAAAGATATACAATTTTAATTATTCTTTTATATCTATTATTTTTTATATATAATTTTATGAAAATAATCACACATATATAGATTTACAAAATAGAGAGAAGTAAAATCCTAAATTATTAATATATATTTTTTAACATTCATATATAGACATAGTCTATATAATCTATATAATATTCTTTTATTCAATTTTTTCTAATATATTATATCCCTCAAACATTTATAACAATTTAAAGACATATAATATTTAACATTTTTTTAATATCGTACACAGTTTTTTTTTTTTTCAAATTTAATGTTTTAATATAAATTAATATATATTAGTGTGTTTGAATAATGATTGGATTAATTTTCAATTTATAATTTTAGTATGTTTGATACTATCAATGGTTGTTTTTAGCATTTCTTAGTTAATTCTAATATTAAGTTTCGAGTTCTATTCATAGTATATTATATTGTTTAAACTTATACTTATAATTTTAAAAATTTAAAAATTTAGTAGTTTATATGCATATATAATTAAGATGTATGATTTTTGATTTATCATATATTAAAAATAAAGCTTTTGAATATAATATTTCATTCTATATTTTTATATTTATGTTCTTTATATTTGATTATATTTCATTCTTTATAATTGTACTTATAATTTGAATTTGTTGCAATTCTTAGTGTATAATAATTATAAAAATTAAGCATCCAAACTTAAAAATTTAGTAATTTTAATATATAATATTATTAAGATGCAATTATATATACATAATTATAATTTTAGTTTTTTTTTAGTAAAGTTAGTAACTTAATATTTATTTTTATTTAAATTGACGTTGAATTATATCCTTTCGTGGATAATATATTATTAATATTTTAATATTTGATTTCTTTCTTCTTTAAAAAATATTAATATTGCATTTTCATTCATTAAATATATAATATAAATTATGATAAAGAATTTCATAATTTAAGCTTATAATATTTTTTTAGTAATTTAATATATATAATGTAAGAAATTTTATAATTGAAATATATATATTTGTGTGAGAGAAAATCAAACTAACTACTTTTTTTTTTTTTGGTCAGTAAATGGTTTGTATTATTTAATAAAAAATCTAAATCTTCGAGTTTTTCAAAAGTCAGATTGAAATATACGTGCAATATCATCCACGCCTCCCCTTCTAAACTAGCTGAAACCTAAAACCTCTAATCCCCTCCCCATAGCTTAAAACAAAGATTTCACATCATTTTATACATACATGCATTTGAAACAAAAACATATCAAGGCCAAATCATGTTCTGTAGTTAAGATGCAGAGACAATCTCCTTGCCTTTTTCACCAGATACTCCTGCCTACTCCATTTGTTCTTCCGGGTCTTCAATGTCATCATTGTCCTTGGGAGGGAACCCAATCCACAATGTGTGTTGGCTCTGCCTCTTCCTCGACATCCTTGGACGTCCACGTTTGCATTTGAAGGATGAAGAACTTCCCGACTAGGAGGATTTGGCCTCAAAGTCTCCCCATTTTTCCCTTTCCATCCTTAGCTCTTGCTTCTCCCACGACTTCAAAAATTCCTTGACACCATGCATCCCTATCTGTGCAGAGGCGCATTAAACCTCCTTATTGTAGTTGGCGCTCCACATGAAGTAGGGTCGCAGGGGATGCTTGAATTCACTGATCAGGATTAAATTGGGAAAATATTGAAATCTAATTTTTTTCAAAATTTTCTATGTTTTAGTAAATTGCAATTTTGAGGGTCTTCGGTGCATATTTGGACAAATATGCTGTGATGTTTCCGAAATTTGGTTCTAGATTATTTGAATACCTTTCCAACGCATCAAACGGTTCGTAATTCGGAGCTAGGATGAGAAAGTTATGCCTTCTCAAAGTGGACTAAAATTTTATATTTAGTTTTTTGATAATTTTGATAGTTTTAGTAGTTTAATTGTAATAAACATTATGGTGACTTTTCTTTTCAATTCCAAGGGATTTGTGTGACCCTTGGGATACATTCGACTTGTATAAACTCCAATTTTGAATAGAATGGAGACAGTTTTTAGTTTGCAATCTTCTTGTTGTCAATTTTTGTGTTGAAATCTACAATACCGCAGGTATCACACCAGGTATTGTAATCTGGTTTTCATAAATCAGATCATTCACTTACGTGCAACCAGGTACCATTCGGACACACAACCCTACACCATCCCTAGTCATTCTCAAGAAACTATCTAAATCACCGCACCATTCTTCTCGAACGTGGCCTCTTATAATCCACTCAACCTTCTCTTTTATTTCTAGCTCCAAACACTAGGCCGCAAACATGAAAGCAATCTCAACGTTCATCTAGTATTTGAATTCACCCTGCATATACTCATCTCTGAAGATAATCTTCACCCTTGTGAGAAAGGTCTGCTCCTCAAACAGGAAGATGTTAGTCAATCTTTCTTCAGATATTGGCCCCCAAAATGCCATCATTGATCGTGTATCCCTGAGAGAGAAGTTTGGCTCCACGATTCACCCTGTGAATTTGGTTTGACAGAGGAGTGGTTGATTTGAAATGATACTATAGTCTTCCCTACTTTTACCTCTTTAATCTAGGCTTGTTGAAGAAGCTAGTCCAACCACCTACGCATCCTTACGAGGAAATTAAATGCATTTTTCTTGCGAGGCTGGCCAATATAAATGCAAAGGATGTTGTCTTCACTCACATGCGTGAGTGGATGAGCCTCGCCGCCACCTTTCCCACCGTTCTTTCACAGTTTAAACAACTACCAGAGCGGTGAATATTTGAGAGGATATCATATCTTCGTGCATCCAATGTTGAAAGGATTTCGTACTGATTGCATTTATGGTCTCTAAGCGCTAGCCTTTCCTTGTCATTCTTATCATTGCTACTTGAACAGGTTGAAAAGCATTGTCATCATCTAGCCGTTAGGAGGGTGTCCGTCCCACCTAATGTTGCCAAGTTGTAACTCAAACACCTGGTTGGCACATGCATCTGCGTCCATATTCTCTTCTCTTAAAATGTGGGAAATTTTGAAATATTGAAAGCCATTAAGAAGGTTTCTACTCCACTTGATTTCCTTATCTAGCCTCTAGTTTTGAGCTTCACCTCGTATTAGAGCTTGCATGATTGTTTGAGAGTCGCCTTCCAAGTGTTGCTTGTCGACACCTAGCCTTTTTCCAACTTGGACTGTCAAAGTAGCAACTTTCCCTCCTGCTTCATTATTTATTCTCAAATATAAGAGTTGTTTGCATCTAGCAATTAGCACTCCATTAAAATCTTTGACTACACATCCAGCATTGGAGGGCCCTAGATTACCTCGAGATGCGCCATAAAAGTTGATTTTGATCCAACCCAGTTTCATTGCAGACCAAAGGCTAGGACTCACTATCATCTGAGAAGGATTAACCCTTAGAGACCCATTAATGGGTTTGAATTTGATGAGGGGCCAATGGGCTCTAATTCTGCTATCCCACATGTCGTATGGATTCTTATTCTCATTGGTTTTCCTAACCGTGGAGCTAACCAATCTTGATATTGATGTCTCTATTCAATTCCACAGGTGACTTTCATTTTCCTCCACATCCTAGAAAATGTTTCGATTGCGTTCATTCCATACTTCCCAAACAAGAGCTGAATGGGTGATGCAGGGGCATCCCCGATCGATGAGAAATCTTGCATCAACCAAAAATATTTCCTTTCAGTTTTGTTCTTGTTTAGTTCTTTATGCAGTTTTGTATGTTCTTACCGGTTGGTACCAGTAATTGCTTTATTTTCATGGAAGATCCTTATTTTTGGTTTCCAGGCTGATTCATGTGCTTAATTCTAGATTTTTCAGTTCATTTGGGTTCTTTTCCAGTCATTTATCGCTTCCGGTTGACTGTTTTTAGGTTCTGAGACAGTTCTTGTGCTTATCAGTTGGTTTTCCTTCATTATCGACATGATTCTTGGCATGTGGATTTATTTTGGGTCTTGTTCGATGTTCTTTGGCGTGTGGCTGACCTTCTTGCTAAACCGCACTTCGTGGTTGTTATGGTGTGCTTTTCATGTGGATGTTCTTAATTCTGTTTATTGCATTATTTCTTGCATACCGGTACACTATTATAATATGTTCTGCATGTTGTAATTTAAGAAATTCTAATTACCGGTCAGATACTGATTCACCCCCCCCTCTCAGTATCTGTGGGATTCCTAACATGACCTATTTACACGTTTCATTTTCCTGCATTGGTAAATGTAATCTTATGAGGCCGACCCAGATATGTTCCGGTGGGTATAAATATGATGTTATGTAATCATTTGTAGGGGAAGAGGAAGTAGAATTGAGGATAAGGATTGAGATTTGCATTTTGTGATCTAGTTGATTCTTAGAGTCCCGGATTGGATTGCATATGGCTGATAGCTTGCATGTAACCGATTAATTGCCGGATGTTCTTTAATGATTATATGATGATAGCCAGATGATTGCCGAAATTTCTAAAGCAATAATATGATCTGTTTATGCTATCTTGTTATGTTTTCTTGCTTCTTTCGTTGTGTTACTCTTGCTGCATAAGCCGATTGATTCTCTTTGAGGGTTTTACCGTTTATGGCCGCATCAATGGGAAATGGTCCATATGCTAAAATAAATTGATTTATTCCCCTAGAATCCCCAAACTTGAAGCCATGATCTTAATTTTGCATTCAGAGGAGAAATCCATCCTAATCTTGCTATCAGTTTCATCCAACACTATCGTGCAACTAGGTAGTGTAATAATAAATGAACACTGGTTTCCTCCTCTTGTTTACACAAAGCATATCTAAACGGTCCCCTAAATCCTAGCTTATTCAATCGCTCCGCGATCAATATCTTATGCTAGTCATATGAAGGATCCTACCTTTGGTAAGCAATTTGCATTCCAACATAAATAAATTGGCCAATTCTCATCCCTCAAATCTGCATCCACTAGATTGTAGCCAAGTTTGACATAATACTTTCCACTCTTAGATCTACACCAAACTAACTTGTCCTCCTCAGTTGTTAACTTGATAGTTCTTCTTTCCAGCACTTCCTTGAACTTGTTTTCAACCACTGAATCCAGATTAAGTTCACCTATGTTGCGCCATGTCCACTTAACAACACCCTAATCCTCTTTTGTTGTCACATAATCATCTACCTTAGAACCCCATTTCTGCTTTGCCACGTTCCTAATTGCTTGTAAACTTTCATCATTACCTAATGAAGGAAGACCTTCCCAAGAATTAGTCCAGAAGTTTTCCCGTAAACCATTCCCCACCCTCGAGGATAAATGATTAGTGATAATTGATTGACATTCAAGGAGAAAATTCCATATAGATGATCCTGTGCAGGGGTTTCTACTTGTTAAGATTCAATCTGGATCTTGATTTTCAAGATGAGAGAGGATTTTCACCCTCTTATGATTTGGATGAGTGTACATGCTCCACATCAACTTTGTGCCCATAGAAAGATTCACTAGAATCCATCTTCTAATGCCCGCGCCTCCCGCATGTTTTGGTCTACAGATTTTATTCCAAGCTAACAAAGGAATCTTGTCTTTCTCTTGAGTGTTGTTCCAGAGAAATTTTTGCATACCTTTTTCAATTACTTTAATGAACTTAGCTAGGATTTTGAAGCATGGCATCAAATATAAAGGGATGGAGGAGATCACAAACTTCAACATGATTATTCTACCTGCGAAAGACAACCACTTCCCTTTCCAACTCTCCATCCTGTTGATGCAGTTGTCCACCAATTTGTTCCAAAATGAAGATTTGTTAGCTCCCTCAAATAGGGGGATGCCAAAGAACTTTCCAAGTAGTTTTCCCAATTTGATACCCAATGTTCTTGAGATATCCCTTTGCACTTCCCTAGGCGTGTTAAAGAAATATATGTCAGATTTATGCCAATTCACTGCTTGCCCTAAAATTTGACAATACTTGTCCAATACTGTTTTGATAACTCTGGCCTCTCTTACTAATTCCTCTCCCATGAGGAGGGTGTCATCTGCAAACTAGGTATGTGTAACAGCCTTAATCCCTCTTGCAATATAAATACCCTTCCAATGATTTGCCATTCCGTTCTTGGTTATCATACGTCCTAGAGCCTCTGCCATGATGATAAAGAGAAAGGGTGAAAGGGGATCACCTTGTCTAATGCTCCTTGTCGATGAGAAAAAACCTTGTGAAGATCCATTGACCAAGACTGAAAACCGCGGGGTTTTAATGCAACTACCAATCCACCTTGTCCAATTTGGATGAAACCCAAAACTTTCCATCACCTTAATAAGAAAGGGTCTACTGATGTGGTCATAAGCCCTCTTAACATCAATTTTGATCATCATCCTATTAGTTTTAGCCTACCAAACTGAATGGATAACGTTGTGATCTATTATGATTCATTCAATAGTGGTTCGATTAGGCATAAACTCGCTCCATTCTTCAGAAATAATCGTTGGGAGGATGGCCTTTAATCTGTTGGTCATGACTTTTGCAATGATTTTATAGGTTGTGTTGCATAGTGAAATTGGTCTCATGTCATGTACTGCCTCCTCCTTTGGAATAAGTGCAATCAAAGTATTGTTTAGTTCTGTGGATATATATTTACTTGATCTCGCTTCCTCCACCATCTCCCCCAGGTCCATCTTTAGAATTTCCCAAAAATGCTGAAAGAAAAATGGTGAAAATCTATCCCGCCCTAGTGCCTTATCACCATCCATGGAAAATACGACCTTTCTTACCTCTTCTAATGAAATATTATTCATGAGGAATTATTTCTATTGATCGCTAACCAATTTAGGAATAAAATTCAGATCTGTCCTCACCTCACATTGATCATTAGACCTATCATTCGTCAACAATTCAATGAAGAAAGTGACTTCTTCCTTGTTGATCTCCTCATTTTCTATAAGAAGGCGACCATCTTTTCTTTTGATCTCTATAATCCTATTGATACTCCTTTTGAACTTCACTGATTTATGATAGAAGCTCATATTGAATCTCCATCTTTTAGTCAACATTCTCTAGACTTTTGTTGCTAGTGGATTTCTTCTTTGGCTAAGACTTCTGAAATTTTCTGGTGTAATTTCTTTTCCTGCTAAAAGTTTGAGCTGGAAATCCCTTGCCTCAGTATTATTTCCTCTAACTCTTTCTCAATTTCTTGTTTCCTTGCAAAGATGTTCCCAAAATGTACCCTATTCCACTTCTTGATTTTCTCTTTAACGAACTTCAGTTTTCGAGCCATTTTAAGGGCTTTTGTCTCTCAAGAAATTGGATCTTCATGCCACCATTTCTCCATCAACTTGTAAATGCTCTTGTCTCTCAGCCACATCTTCTCAAACTTGAAAGGGAACCTAATTGGAACAAAATCATGTTGTAAGATAAGAGATATAGGGAAGTGATTTGATTCTGAAAGGGGAAGAATGGATGCTTCCCATGAGATTTGGAAGTTATTCCAATTTTTTGATAGTAGAAAACAGTCCAGCTTCTAAGAGATACAATAGGTTCCTCTTTGCCTATTTGACCATGTGAAGCACCCATTTTTGAAGTGTGGATCTATGATTTTATTTCTTGTAATAAAGTTTTCAAAAGTCAGATGCATCCTATTAAACCCTCGGCTCCCCCCACTTTCTCTATAGGATTTTTAATAGCATTGAAATCTCCTCCCACAATCACTAGCTCATTGCTTGATGCATTCTAAAACTCTAAGATTTGAAACCATACCTCTTCTTTTTCTTTGCTTGTTTTTGGGCCATACACATTAACCAGAAGGAAGGACCTTTTCTCATTCATCACTGTAATTTTGACTATCAACCAATATTTATTTTGTGAGATTTGTTCTCCTTTCACCATCTATATTTTCCACAGAGTACAGAGTCCACCTGATGCACCCTCTGACTCCACAAACACCTCCTCCCAACATGACCATGGTAATTTCATGCCCTTAAGATCACTACTTTTTAATTTCATTTCCTGAAAAATGACTACTTTTGGTTTTGCTTGGTCAACACCCATTTGACCAAGCATCTCTTGTTAGGGGTGTTGAAGCCCTTGACATTCCAGGAGAGGACCTTCATTTCTCTCCAGGAAGGGGGCCTCCCTTCCCAGATCTCAATTTCCTATGTCCTACTACATTGCCATTGATAATGAGGAGTTCTCTTTTGGTCTTTTCCCCTCTCCTTTTTTCTCTCCATTCATTGGTTTTGTTGTCAGTGTTTCAGACTACTCTGTTGTTTGCTTTTTAATACTGTCTTATTCCTCCTCTACATCAAATGGGTCTTCTTTCTCTTGATAAAAATGGTGAGGACTCTCAAAGCATAGCCTTCTGGGTGATGCCCATCTCAAACCTATCTTGAAACTTTCTTCTCTCAGGGAGCTGGTATTCCTTGTACATGGTTTTCTTGTGTCTGTCATCTCTGACCTATCAAGGGCAATTTTATCTAGTATACTTTGTTTGGAATCATTGCTTGAGTAATGCTAGTGAAGCCTCTATTCTCAAGTGTACCCACCACTTGAGTGCTCCCTTCCTTCGTATTTGCAATGATCAATCCCATATTGTTTGTTCTTTCCAAGCTAACCAATACCTCATTTGGAAATATTGGAGCCCTCTCAACAAAGCCATGTTATTTGAGAAAACTTCCTCCCATTCCATCAGTGGGGGTAGAGTTATATAGTTTTCCTACCTCATTTGTCTTCATAGATTGACCTTTTACCTCTACGCTTACATTCTCCTTATCCTTATCTCTTACATTGTCTCCATCCTTTTCTCGAGCTAGTTCTTCTATATGCTTTGAGGGCTCTAAGTTGTTTGAAGGGTCTTCTTCCACTAGTGTTAATGGGGTCGTGTCTATTGAACATCCCACTTCCTCGATCTTTTGTTTACCTTTTTCCCCTCTAAAACATTCCTTTGCTTTATGACCCTCTCTTCGAAAAAGTTTGCACTACTCCAAGTTTGTTTCAATTTTGATCTTTTGAATCCAAATGCCCTTGTTTGTGATCAGCTCCAACTCTTGAGGCAAGAGGAATAGGTCTCCAGAGAATACAAATCCTCATGTAGACACTAGAGTCAAGTGAATCCATTGCTTCATCTGATTTAATGAACCTTCCTAGCTTGTTTCCTATGTGTTGCAACATTTCTTCCCACCAGTATTCTCTAGAAAGATTGTGGAGGTGTATCCATATTGGTACTTCTTCCATTTTTGCTTCTAGAGGATCAAAGTTTGGTTCCCAGGTTTTAATGAAAGCCCCCATTCCTCCCATCATGTATGGCCCTCCATTTAGGATTTCTTCGTTGGTTTTTCTATCTTTGGAAGTGATTAAGTAGAACCCATTTGGAATAGATTTAACAATGATTCCCTAAACCCACATCTCCTCGCTCCATTTGATTACTATGGGTAGAGCTAGCCATTTCCCAACCCATTTAATAAAAAAAGGCTCTCTCCCTGAAGTAGCTAACCGTGTATTTCCACTCTTCATCCTCTATATGAAAGGAGACTCATTTCCCGACCTCAGTTTGTACATTCGACATTTTTGTGGTCGCTGTAGATCTATCCTCTTTGGGTCACCAAACCTTCTTCATGATTTGGCCTACAATTGTTCCTCTGATTTCTCTCTCCTCCTATTTGCCCCATGTCCGCTCCTGCCATGGTCGACGCCAAATATTTTTTGGATGCTTCAAAATATTCTTTTCAAAGCTAGAGCGAGGAAACTGATCCTCCCAAACCCTCCGTGGAGGCCTCCATGGTAAGAATCTCCCTTTCTGCAAGCCTCTACCCCGTCCTTGGAAAAATGACTATTGCAGTCTTCGACTCTCCATTCTCATAGATATGACTTGCTTGTATTGGTCTCTTGTTAAACTAACTACTTATTATTATAATATTAAGAAATATTAAATTTTAAGAAACTATTATTATAAATGTTTGAAGAATATAATATTATTTGATTTTTTTTTATATATTTGTATGTATGTATGTGAATGAAAAAAATAAATTTAAAAAATGCATTAAAAATTAAGTAATTATTTTTTATATATTTATGAAAAAAATCAATACACAAAATTATAATAATTTTAAAAATAATAATATAAAAATTAAATAATAATTAAATTATATTAAATTTTTTTACATTTTGATGCAGAGCATCTATCACAAACCATAAAACCTTTAAGGGTATTACTGACCCAAAACCAATACACGACCTTAAACTTGAATCAAGAGGCATATAAAAAGATCAACCACTCTTCTCAACTCCAAAATTCACAATCTGATCATTAAGTGACAATACAAATGATATTCATCCATTCTACAAGGCAATCACAACATAATCTTTACACAAGGATTGTCTATCAAGTACTTCCACCATACGCCACCAATCAAACCCAAACCATTTTCAAATGTTAGATTCCATCCCTATAGACCTTCATTCAAGATTTCAGATCATAACATTCACCACAACATGAGAGAACAAATTCTTTATTGCCATGGAATACCCTAGTTCAGGGTTTCATCCTTTAAAAACAATTTTCACAAAAATAATAACAAATTCTTAAATTCTTAACCAAATTAAGCCAGACAAAAAGAAATGGTAAACTAATACAGTTTTGTTTTATTTTTGGTTTTTAATGTTGGTGGCCGACATAAGTTCAGCGTATAATATAAGTTTGTCTAGATTCATTGAACCTAGGATATTGTTCCAAGGTTATGATCCGACTAAGTTGATGTCTATAAAAAGTGTGATGAGTTATGAGATAAGCATGACGACATGTATGAGATCGAAGGCGAATATTGAGATTTTGATTGTGCGGTGATTAGTGAAGCTCTATATTGATGTGTTGTTGAAGATTTGGAAGAACCGAAGTGGATCTTATTAGACACATAAGTGTTATATGAAGATCATTAAGTTGTTGTTATCCTAACAGTTGCAGTAGTCAAATCCCTTAACCGGGTAGGTCCTGACAAGCCTTAATCTATAAATCCCCTAACAGGGTAGCTCAATATCTGAGTTTAAATCCTCTTGCAAGGTTGCTCCTAACAGGGCTCATCATAGCAAATCCCTTCACTGGGTGACTCCTAAAAGGGTCTTCTCCTAATAGGGAATATTTGTAAGACCTTAACTGGTCAGAGGTTTCTATTCTGTAGATAGTGAATATTGTGGGTACTAAATCCCACTGTGAATTTTCCATTTTGGGTTTCTACGTATAAATCATTGTGTTATGGTTGGCATGTTCTATGTAGTGTTTTCTTATGTGATTATTTTCCTTGCATGCCTATTGATTTTAAAGTTGTTAAGAGGTATAATCAGATTCTTAAGGTTTTTGCTTACACCAATTCACCCCCCCTCTCAGTGCCTTATAAGTTTATGAATTGGTATCAAAGCCAAACTTCCTTGAGGCTTAACCGCTTGGGAAGAATCCCTAAGGTAGACATGGGGGAAGGAATGAGCTATAGAGAAATGTCTAATAAACTTGCAGAAACCGAGGAAGCCCTAGAAACATTGAAAGGCAAGTATAAAGCTTCTCTTACTAAGAGAAGAGAGCTAACTGAACAACTATTGGAGGTTTCTAAGAGAAGTTCTTCTAATGAAGAAAACATAGATGCATTGGTTGATGAAGTGGAGAAATTGAATGATGAGAAGGATAACTTGAGGAGAGAGCTAGAAGCCCTAACCATTAGAATGAGTCAAGAACTTGAAGCAAGGAGGTCAGTAGAAGACAAGATCAAAGAGAAAGAACATGAGATCTTTAAGTTGAATCAAGAAGTCGGTACCCTATATGCTCATTGGCATGAGGAAAAAGAAGAAAAAGAAGAAATAAATGCATAACTAGATATGGCAATGTCTCTTAGAGAGACTTATGCAAAGGAATGAAGATATTACAAAGGAACTTGCTGATGCTAATGAAAAGCTTGCTAAGTTTAATAAAAGTTCTACCATGCTTGATGAACATATTCAATCAAAAAGGATGAATGGTGACACAACTAGATTGGTTTATAGTACATTTGAGAAAGGTGAGTCTTCTGGTACAAAGGTCAACATGGAAGAAGGTAAATCTGCACCTAAAATTTAGAAACCCATTGGTAAGAAAACTTATAAACCTATATGTTTCAATTGTCATAAGCTAGGACATACTGCTAATGTTTGTAAAAGCAGATCTAATGTTGCTAATGGTTATAGAACTAATACATATCACGGATATAAGCATAGAACTTTTAATGGATACTGTTACACTTGCAACATGCATGGGCATAGAGTTGTTGAGTGCAGGTATAGAGAAAATAATCCAACACCTCACATGAGTCAGAGATTTGGTGGTGGTTGGAAAATAAACTTTAATGACTGAAGAAGTTCTAATTGGCAGAGACCCTATGCTAACCAGTCTAGACCCTATGAGATAGAGAAGAGGATGAATGTAATTTGCATAATCTATCATACTATGCTCATGTAGCTATGAAATGCAGAAGAAGGATGGGTAGAGGCAATGCTGAACCTTGAAGAGCATCTGGTATGGCTTATTATCATTGTCATCAACTAGGACATATTACAAAGTTTTGCAGAGCAGAGGTGGAGGGAAGATGAAAATTGATGTGGAGGAGACCAGAGCTAAAATGAACAAAATATGGAAAAAGAAGGATGATGAGAAACCATTTGAAGATCCTAACTCTTCACCTAGTGTGGAGAACCCTTCACTGACAAACTAAGCTGTTAAAAATCTTAGGGGGAGCTTAATGTTAGATCTATTTTAGAACCCCCCGAAGGACCACCACGAGGTAAGTTAAATCTACATACTTTGATGCATTATGATATTGAGAAGTGATTTTGTGATCAAACTAGTAGGTTTGATGTGTTATGAGAATTGGTAGTATGTTAAAAAATGTTTTAGGGTTTTACCAGTAATACCATTTAATGTGGTAGATAATGGGAAAATAAAAAGAACCTTGTGAATGTCATTTGTCACTTTGGATTCTTGTGAGCACTTGGAGAGTGAGAAGAGCAAAGAAAAGTTTGTGTTTGCAACATCTAATCAGATTGACAAAGTCTTGAGGAGATTTGAGGTGATCCATGATTGGTAATCAACGATAGAACATTTTTAGTGTCAAAACCCTAGTTATGAAAGTGGTAAATGGTATTTATCCGATAAATCCTATTTTTTATTTCTGAAGTATGAATATTTGAGAATAGATACCCCACATCTAGTAGATGTTACAGACAGACCTCATCCTGCATTTAAAAGGCACCCGTTTAAGTTTGTTGAAACTGATCTCGCCGGAGTTCCCTATGGAGTGTTATATGTAGAAGATGTTAGATTTTTTCATTGCAAATTGGAAGATCTTGGTATTTTTGTGATCTTTGACCAATATAAATTGCTGTGTGATAAGAACAGAGTGTTGAAGGAACACTTTAAGAAGGTTACTGAGAAAGGTTTTCACCATACATTAAATTCCATTGATGATTTTGATGGTGAACATGTCAGATACGTTCTTAGCATGATTCCCAACCAATTTATGTGGCTTGACATACCACATAATATTATAAAAGAAGCTATTCATGCAGTCACCAGACTTTGTGCCACCGGTGAGGTTCAAGTATTGAGATCCATTCCTAAGAATGATGTTGAAAAGTTGACTAATTCAAGATGGGATGGAAGAGCAATGATAGTGAATAATTTTAATGATCCGATAGTTAAATATGCGTCAATGGTTATTGGTTATCAGATATATCATTCTAGCAGGATGAACAACATCCCTACTACAACCATTCATACCACATACCAGATGATAAAGGAGGATGTTGATCATCATTTGTCTAAGGCATTGTGAAGTCAACTGATGCTGAATATAGAGTCCATCAAGAAGGATAAGAGATTGAAGTTTAAATTTGGATAGTTGATCATTGGTTTATTTTTCTAATTTCAGAACTATTTTCTCGATATTGGTGATGTTCAGTAGTCTAAGGACACATTGACACTATCATAGATGAAGAACAACATTAGAATGTTAAGTGATGGTTTTGATAAGATTGCATGGGGATATTTTAAGGATTTTCAGAAGAAGATGCATGCAAGAGAAAGGTTACCAGAGAGTATTGTCCAGAAATATAAGGACACAATTTGTTTCATGGTTGATACAGATACCTGTATGATGGAGGCAGTTGATCCCATGACAACTTGGGTGATGCCTATGGGTTATGAAGTTGAGATAGATCTTTTGGTGGCATATGCAGATCACTTGTTAACTCAACTAGTAGATACAACTACAGAAAGATTTGGCACCTACAAGGAGAAATATCTACAGGTGTACTCTGAATTAAATAAACCGGTAATTTCTAATAAAGTGAGAAAGGAAGTGGAGGCATTTGCTGAACAACAAGGTTTTAAAAAGGAAGACATTGCAAAAGCAAGAGCAATACATGTAACACAACAGGCAGGTGCATCATGTGCCCCAACTGGTACCTCCATCGGTATGAAAATAGGAAGTGAAGATGCAAAGGTTAAGAAAGAGATACCTGGTAAAGCTAAGAAGGAGAAGCCTTCCAAGATACAATTCAAGAGAAAAGGAAAAATCGTTGAGCCCCCTGCGCCTAAAGCATAGGTAACTACAAGGAAAAGGAAAAATGAACAAGCAAAGAAACTGATAGCTATTGATGAAGAAGAAACCGAATAAGAAGGTGAGAATAAATCCTTAAGAGCTACTGATAAGAGATCAAAGGATGTTGGAACTTCCACAATCAAGACTGTAAAGAGACTGGTAACAAAGCTTACATCTTTTGAAAAGTTAATTATGCTAGTTAAGGAGTATGGTTTATCAACTGCTGTGAAGAAACTTTATGATAGTTTTGGTGAGGATGAACAAAGACAGATAGAGGATGCAAATGTTTTCATGATGAATAAATACAACAAAACCCTAATTGAATTGAAAGGGCCAATTTCAAATTCTTTATATAATAAGATTGATGCAAGATGGCAGGCTGTTATTAAATAAGACAAAGAATGTATTGAATTCATTCTTAAAAATCTGCAACCTGAAGCTACAAGAGAGGAGATAGATGAAATTCTTGCAAAGGTAAAATCATCTTTCAGATCTAAGAAAAGGTTGACAAGAATGTTAATTGGTGAGACCTAATCAGTTCATATGGAAACTGAGCTGATATTGAAGAAATTACTGGGTTTGATTCCTTATGAGGAAGAGAAACCAGAGAAGTTTGAGACAAAAGATATTCCGGACAATGTTGATGTCAGTGATTTTACACCTGATGAGATTGTTATGGGAGACCAATTGGTAGATGATCAACCGACCAATACACATACATAGTCAGTTGTCATTACTAATGATGATAGTGGTACTAATGATGATGCAACTGATAGTGTAAATGCGCAGGTTGATGATGTGCAAATGTCTAAACAACAGGGACAGGAAGAGAAGAAAGATGGAGAAGACAAGAGATCTGAAGAGACACTGGTACATACACAGACTATTCTGCCATCAGTAAATGATAGTGAAAATAATAAGGAAGAAGAAAAGATAGAAGAAATGATAGAGGACATACCTAAAGAGAAGAAAGAGGAAGAAGAGAAGGAAACAAAGAAATTTGAAACTAAAGTGACACCTCTATCCTTTACTTCTAAGAAGAAAATAGATGATGATGAGGACGATGATGAATTAAGCATACAAGGACCCATTAATATGGATATGTTGAGTTATATAGAATTAATGGAGTTTGTCACTGCAATGCAATCTAGAGAAAAGAAGAAGAGAATGAAGGAACACCATAAAGAAGCTAAGATAGTCAAACATGCAATTGAAATTTTGTCAAGCTTATTATCGGAGATTGATATAGACAATTTTGCTACACCGATTGATAAGCTAGGTCAATTGGTTAATGATGCTAGTGAATAGATGAAAACATTTGAGGATGTGACATATGTTTGTGTAGAAAATGAGTATAAGAAGCTAAGGAAAGAATAGGTAATGAAAGATATTGATAAAGATAAAGTTTCTTTGACTGTTAATAAGGACCACTTGATGGAAGCATTGGAGACTGGTGGTAAGATCCTTTCTAAAAAATTTCTTTATTTTGTGATGATTTGGTAAAGAAGAAACAAGAAGCAGAAAATGAACTTGAAGTTCTAACTAATTCATTTAAGCCCCTGAATGATTCTGCAATATACTATGGATGGTCAGTTGTTGAAATTCAACATAAGTTGAAAGCTTATGAAATTGAATAGGTAAAGAGAACAACATCCCTGCAGGAACTACAAACACAATTGATAGCGAAAGTTGAAATCTTGCAGAGAGGGGATAAAGAGTCAAAAGCTATCCTTGCTACCCCAGAGATTAGTACTATAGATGCCATGGAGGAGCTTGTTGGGTAGATCAGGACACATGTGGAGATAACCAACATTATTTTGGAGACCTGGCATAATGATCTGAAGTAGTTGAAATCTCATTTTAGTGATGCTTTTTCTAAAATTGCATTGTAAAAACATTTTGAACTCTTATATCTATATATGCTATGCAATTTTGGTGCAATTTTGATGTAATTGTATTTATCTTTTCATGTATTTACTTTCCTTTGTCATTGTTGCCAAATGGGGAGTAGTTGTTGAGTCAGTCAAAATTTTGTTGTAATTATAATGGGGAGTAGTAGTATGAGTCTTGTAATGATTTAAATTTTTGTAATAGCATGTAATTGCTAAGGGGGAGTATGTGTCATGATTAGAGTTAATTGTTTTATTGCACACTTAGACAAAATTTTTCCTAAGTGTTACCATCAATGCCAAAGGGGGATATTATTGGCTTGATGTTGATGTTTTGGTGTAAAGAGTTGATTGGTGACTTGTTTTATGTTGTCATTGATGGCAACTATGTTTTAATAGTCACATAAGTCTTGTAAGACAACCGATAAAGCTTAATCAATAGAGAAGGCAATTTAACAGTAAACCGACAAATAGGTCCTCAACTGGTTAACTAGATCAGAGTTGCATTCAAGCAACCAGTACATGCAATTGACAAAGAGATGGATGATGCGATTTGATAGGTGTGATGGAGACAGGTATTTGGTGTTATATTCTTGACTGCATTATCAGATTCAATAGGATGATCAAGAATTGATATATAGAGTAGGCTATTTGGAAGAACACTTAACCGGTAGTGATAAAGTCACTAAGATCGGTAAACCGATACAATTTTGTTTTATTTTTGGTTTTTTATGTCGGTGGCTGACATAAGTTCGACGTATAATGTAAGTTTGCCTAAATTCATTAAACCTAGGATATTGTTCCAAGGTTATGATCCGACTAATATAAAAAGTGTGATGAGTTATGAGATAAGAATGAATGCATGTATGAGATCGAAGGCGAATATTGAGATTTTGATTGGGCGGTGATTAGTGAAGCTCTATATTGATGTGTTGTTGAAGATTTGGAGGAACTGAAGTGGATCTTATCAGACACATAAGTGTTATATGAAGATCATTAAACTGTTGTTATCCTAACAGTTGCAGAAGTTAAATCCCTTAACTAGGTAGGTCCTGACAGGCCTTAATATTTAAATCTCCTAACAGGCCTTAATATGTAAATCCCCTAGCATGGTAGCTCAATATGTGATTTTAAATCCTCTTGCGAGGTTGCTCCTAACAAGGCTCATCATAGAAAATCCCTTTGCTGGGTGACTCCTAATAGGGCATATTTGTAAGACCTTAACCGGTCAAAGGTTTCAATTCTATAGATAGTGAATCTTGTGGGTACTTACTCCCACCATTTTTTTTTCCCCTCTTGGGTTTCCACGTATAAATCATTGTGTTATGGTTGGCATGCTTAATATAGTGTTTGCTCATGTGATTATTTTCCTTGCATGCCTATTAATTTAAAAGTTGTTAAGAGGTGTAATCATATTCTTAAGGTTTTTGCTTGCACTGATTCACCCCCCCTCTTAGTGCCTTATAAGTTTATCACTTTGCATATGTGAAGAGAAGAAGACTTAGAAGCTGAGATATGGATGCTCCTTTTTAGGCCAAGGTAGTGAATTGTAATAATTACATTTATAATGAAATGCTTCATAAAGAATTATGACATTTTCTTTTCGAGGAGGCTTGGTCCCATGCCAAGCCTGATGTATCTTCATTCAGATTTTTTAGGAGTGAGACTTGGCCATTTATTCTAGATCCCTAGAGGAAAGACATGGAGGGGAAAATTCAACCATTCATCTTTTTTGGATTCTATGAGGGTGTTAAGGTGTATAGGTTCTTTTATCCCATTTCTAAAGAGGTCTTGTTTTGATGAGATGTCTAGTTTAATGAGCATTATCCTCTAATAGACTATTCATCCCTAGCTTCTTCGTCACTTCCTACTCCTTCTTCATCTCTCAAAGATTCTCTTTTAAGGATGAGGATGTGTTTCCCATTAAGTCCTTACCATATCCACCTCTACTTCCCAAGTGGGCCCATGATATTATTGATGTAGTTGGGGATTAGACACATGATCCTTTAGATTCTCATTGTACTCATTCACAACTTTTTGCAGTTTCACTTTTGAATCAAGCCATTTCATCTGATCCTATTTAAAAAGTTTTTAAATGTGACTAGAATTCCTAAGTGGGATAGGGTTGTGATAGAGGGGTATTCTTTAGTGATGAAGAATCACACTTGGAATCTTTTTCCTCTTTTGTAGGGAAGAAATTTGGTGCAGTGTAAGTGGGTGTATCTGTAGCGTCCTAAAATTGCGACACTTGCAATTTCGACCGCATTTGGGTCTTCACGATGGCAATGCAACATGCAACCTGAATGGAGACCCTGAAACCTGATTATGACACCAAAAACTGCATTTTCTTGCACCCTGGCCTGAACCTCCTTTGCACCCTACTGTCCCGGGAGGTGGGACCAAAGCGCCCAATGCCCTGGTCCTCCAGGACCATGGCGCCCAGCGCCCTGGTCCCTGGGTCCTATTTTGGGCCCGGTCTCTTTTGGACTTCGGGTCTTTATGTTTGCAAATTGGAAAATTAACTTTCCTGGTCGGCCTAAGGTCAGGAAAATCAGTCTATTAACCCTAATTGACAAGTATATAAACTACATTTGCCTCTCCCATTTGGGTAAGAAGGACATATGTGTACAAGCGTGGAAACTATACTCAAGCATTCAAGCATTCTTTCAAGCAATTGATCATTCTAAGTCTCCATTCAAGGCTAAGTGTTGCATTCAAGACAAGGATTCAACCATTGAAGAGGAGATCACATACTACATGCTACATACTACATACAACATACAACATACAACAAACAACAACATCTATACCTTCGCACATAAGGATACAAACATCCTTACAACAAGGTATTAGTACTTGTTTTACATTACATTTACAGCATTTCTCATTTCTTGGTTAATTCCAAAACCGGGGTTTGACCTAAAGGCAAACCCCTAATCCCTAACCCCCCAATCGTCTTCACTTTTCTGTGTGTAGGTTGCAGGTACGCGGCTGAAATTGAAGATCTGGAATCCTTGTGCAGAGACGAACAGATCCCCCTTCGTTTCGCGGATTTTTCGGAGGACCGTGTGCATGCCGGGCGCCATCATCCCGACAACTTTTGCTCAAATTTGCAGGACAGCACCGTATCGACATTTTACTGCTAATTCCAGGTCCGCAGCTTCATCCTATATCACTATCTCAGTTTATAAGCGAATCTTTGTCACTTTCTATGCATTCCTAGCTTAATTCTTCTATCAACATTCTTTACAAAAGAGGGTAGCCTTGCTTTCTTAACCCTTGAAACACATTTAGCATCCAATCTTGCATTTGTGTGGGATTGGATCTTGTGGGTTTCAACCCCTCTTTTGAATGTAAAGTCTCTCCCCTAAGTGAAAACCATCAACCGTAGTGAATCTCCCTTCTCTCTCCTTGGAGTTGGAAGAGGGGAGAGCAACTAGGGTTCGATCGCGATTTTCCGCTTTACAGTATCGTACCAATTTTTTTGGAGTTGGCTCCACTGATAAGTGCAAGGCTCTTCTAATTGCTGAGGTGGTTTCACAAGTTGAGGACATTAATTATTCTGATATTTTTCTCTTCTTACTAGGATGGATTCTATTCATCTTGTACTTTCACTTACAACTTCACAGGGATGGTTAGTATATCTAATGGATGTGAAGAGTGCCTTCTTACATGGTGATCTTCATGATGAGATCTATATGGAGTAACCTCGAGGCTTTATGAAGGACCCTTCACTTGTTTGCAGACATTATTATTCATTGTCTTGCTCTCAAATTCTCTATCTCTTCATTTCTATTTTACCATGAGTATGACTGAAAGATCATACTCTACTAAAGTGGGGGCTAATTATAGTGTCATAAATTGTACACCTTTAATTAGGGTGTCTAATTTCACACTCTCCTAGCACCTATTTTAATATTTCACATTCCTTTATGCACTATGAGACCTTTGTTGATTTAAATTAATATTTAATTCAATATTATGAGTCTTATTCCACTTTAATACATCAACACTTTATTATTTGGGCCTTTAATTCTAGGTGTGCCTTTTATCTTTAATTATCTTGATTCATTATACATCCTACCCCATTTAAAATCTAAAGACACATTTCCCTCATCTAAACATTATATATTTTCATACAAACTTATTTTCGAACTTAGAACCCTATTATCTCACATCCCTAAAAATTTGGGCTGAAATTGTTGGGACTGGGATGCCCCTAGTATCTCAATCTGACTCTTTTTCCCTAAATTGTGAGAGGATAATAAGGTGGTCCTATCCTATTCAAATCTAGATTTGTGTAAAAATATGATAATTCTAAGTCAATCTAAAGGTGATTCTATTATAAAATCCCTATATAAGGCATTCCTCTCAGTTTATTTCATCATCACATCATTATCACATTCTTGCATCTACAAGTTTCATTAAAGAGCAACACTTCAAGAGTGGATTTGATTCAAGGAGCAACAAGCTACATTTAGGCATCTTCAATTACAATTTAATTATGATTTCATGATGGATTTTATGCGATTTATCATGTTATTTCATCAACACATGAAGGAATTATCATAAGAAAATTGCATCATCAATTGAAGGTATAATCAATTTAGTCAATTATTTCCAATTCAATTTAAGGGTTAATTCCAAACCTGATGTTTGACCTAGGAAATCCCCTATAAACCCCCCAAACACCATTTTTCTCCACTTATGTGTATCTATAGGTTTTCGACAGAGACAAAACGATTAGGAGACATTTAGTAGATGGAGATAGATCACCACAATAAATTTATACTAGAAACCCCTGGATCAGGGCACTCTAGGTGATTCTGTCTAGAGAGGGATGCTATGGGAAACCCTATTTGGACAAGGATGCTATGGGTGAACTTGTCCCTAAGAAAAAACTCCAGATTTCATAGGAGGCTAGTTCTAGGTCTCCGTAAGTTACTTCTAAGTTGGTGTATAATATTCAAAAGACCAAGGTGCTTTGGGAAACCTTGCCCAGTAAAATCAACCCCAAATTCCAAATATAGGTGGTGTACCTCTATATTTTTTGCTCATTTCTATACCTAACATGAAGTTTCTGTTTATAATTTATTACAGTGTTTCAAGCTTTCATTGTATTATACTTAGATCCTAGTTTGATATCATTCCAAACTCATCCGCTTTACAAATTAGTGAAGGAATAAAATCCCTAAGATATCATATGAATATATTTGGCAAGTGTTAGTCAAATACAAACATCCCTTTTGTGGCTTTCTATTTCAACGTTTTAGTGAAAGTGGGTCTTGGTCCTAGTTTTGTATTATTTCATTTTCATACTAAACAATGGTTATATATCATTTATACTCAATGAGGCAGTTTGTCAAGTTTCCATATTTATCCCATCAATCAATCTTCCTAGGAAGTAAGAACTTCTCCATTAACTACCTTGTTGGCCAACTTGTCCATTTTCATGCTAGTCTCATGATAAACATAAACTCTTTAAAATTGAGACAAGTGTCAATATGTATCTTGGAAGTGAAATTTGTACATGTAATTTTTGAATTAGAAAATAAATAATAAATAATAAATAATATTGATTTGCACATGTAATACGCATCAAATTATCGATGAATACTTACTAAGGATTGATGGATGGATGGTAGACTTAACATCGACTACAAGGGTCAAAACCTCAATAATACCACATGGTTTTTAATTCTAAACATATGGCCATAGTAACAATGAAATAGAATGTAGTACAATGACTAACAAGTATGAAAAATATTGCATCTATCATGGTAACTATATGTACAACAAAACTAATAATGAGATGGTCTATGAACCATCTCAAAGAAGCAAAAGATGATTACATAAAATGTATGATAGCAAAAAATGACCAAGAAAGGAAACAACGATAATAAAAAAAATTCTACAACATATAAAAAGATAAATTTTATTCAATGATAATCTAAATACAACATAGTCCTCTTATTTATAGAGGTTTTCCACATAAGAGTATTCAAAATAGAAAAAAATATTATAATAAATCAAATTGTAAACATGGACAAAGACTTATAGACTGAAGATTAACAAACAAATCGTTGGAGACTTGGAACAATGGTCTTCCTTATTTTTGGCTAGTGTAGACACACATATTAATATCTATTTCAAATGTGCAGATTAGTTTTAAGTGACTACATACGTGGATAAGAGTTAATAATTTTTTAGTTTACTTTTAATTCAAATCATAGAAGAAATTAATTCTAACATTATTCCTTAATTTCTTCCACTAATAGCTTCACTGTTAATTATTCCTAGATTTTTTCTTAAATATTCAAAATTTTCTATAGGTAAAGCCTTTGTAAAAATGTCTACTAATCGATCTTCAGATTTGCAAAATTAAAGATAGATTTCTCCATTGTTGACTAATTCTTTGATGAAGTGGTATCTTGTATCAATGTGCTTCCTCTGGTGGAAAACATGATTCTTTGAGCGTGCAATTGCTGATTTGTTGTCACAAAAGATTGGGGTCGACTCCTCTTGTGTTTTCAATAGGTCTTCCAATATTATCCTCATAGAAACTGCTTGGCATGCCGCTAATGTGGCTGCTACATACTGAACTTCAATTAATGAGAGTGTCATTATGGGTTGCTTCTTTGATGCCCATGAGATTACACCTGTGCCACAATGAAATACAAATCTGAAAGTACTCTTCCTATCATCAATATTACCTACAAAATCACTATCAATATAACTAATCAAATAAAATTCCTTAGTTTTTGAATATATAATTCCACATCCTCTTGTTCCTGCAACATATCTTAGTATCTATTACCTATTTTTTTACTTTCAAGTTCAATAGGGTTTAGAAGGTTTAAAGTGAAGTTTCAATAGTCATTCTAAATCATTTGAGAGTTATCTTGTTAAAGTGAAACACATACAAAAATGCCTATTAAATTAATCCAAAAGAGGTTCAAAATGTGAAACAAGCCAAACAAGATATTTAATCTCTTGGAGGAAATTCAAAATTTTGAAAAGGGAGCAAGCTTTTCATGTTATATTATTCACCACACACTAAAGTTTTCTTTGTCATTTAGCACGTCAAATCACTAAGTTATCCTCCATGTTGCATGGGTAAATCAAGAGGCAAAGCTGCCATTGTCACATAACATAGGTGATTTTAGGGTTTTTCTAGAGAAGAATTTCATTTATTTGTCAAAAGAAAATCCTATCTTTGCTTCTAGTTCCTCTTCATTTAGAGCTATTTCAATGCCTAATATCTATAATAGAAGATGGAGGACCAATTTTTTCAGATATACATCATATTTATATCTTCAATTTATGTAGAAAGTAGGAGGTTTGTTTGATGTATTTGCAATTCTCAGAGAGTTAAGGGATGTTTCAAGGCCTTTCCATGTGGGATATGGTGAAGGCATCAAGGATAGTTACATTTGGACCATGCAAAGGCTATACATGTTATCAATCTCTCTGCAAGTGTGTTCAACTCTTATGATTCTTCTCTCATTTTGTGCAAAGAAACAAGGTCTTTTGCATACATGTATCCAAGTTTTCTTTATTCTCCTGCTGAAAATGAGATTATGATACCTCTATTATTAAAGCTCAATAAAATCAATCCAATTGTAGCTCGAAATGTTTGAGCTTTTATAGTAGTATAATAGGAAGGTTTTGTCATAAGTTGTTTGTGAAGTTTCCCTTTTAAAACCCTAACCACAACAAGAATGAAGGTAAGACAATGATAAAGAGGGACTTAAAGATAACATTACAGAGCTTGATAAACCTTCAAGGATAGTGAAGGGTTTGTACAATCATGATACTAATAAATATGTATTTTAGTGAGAGGGTTTTGTTTACTTTTCCTATGAAAGGCCACATATTTTTTAATGACAGGGATAAAGTATGATAACTAGTCCATCAAAGGACAATCATTAAGACTCAAAAAAGAAGTAAAGAACACAATAAAAATAGTCATATCAATCATGTATGATCAAAGAATTCATAAGTAATCATGAAGATAAGTGTCACTCATTGAAAAGATAGGGAGCCTATTTATGTATATACAATAGCATAAGGAAGATCTAAAGATGGAAAACACAACAAGATGATCGAAAGGTGATGTAGGATCATTATTGAAACACCACTATCTATGAGTTTCAGATATGAGAAGGTACGAAGATTGAATACAGTTCCAAAAGAACATAGAGAAACAAAATAGAACACATATCCTCAAAAGGCATCAATGACATAACAGTCCTATGAGAAAGCTTGCAGAGAAAGGACAACACCATATGTCTTAATATTTTGAAGCACATTAATGGTTCAAGAGGAGAAAATACCTACTAATAAAGAACAATGAATAGAATAAAAATAACCATTTGGATTCAAACAATGATAGATAGCTAGTGATAATAAATTACACAAGGATTAAAAAGAGTATTGCTACAATTGCCTGCTAAAAGAAACATTCGAAGAAAGGGCAGTGAATGCCATCATCATAAAGATAGGTTAATAAACAATAAAATACAAAGCATTAGTTAATTTGAGAGTTGTTTGTAATGATGAATGCTAGAAGGTTTGGACAAATAGTGAAAATGAGAACATGGTTGAAGGTCATATGAAATCCTAAGGAAATCTAAAGTTATTGACACACAAAATCATTGTCAAAAGCAGTTTTGTAGATCTAGAAGTCATATTCTAGTACATTGCCATGGCTAAGTAATTCATTGTTACAACTCTATGTAAAAAATGTAAAGAATGACATTGATTAGGCTTTTTAACAGTTAAAGAAACAAAAAGATCAGAAAAAGATAGTGTTTCAAGTGAAAGAAGAGACTAATATGTTTGATCCAAGGGGCTTATAGACAAATAAATATTTTTAGTTCCATAGTGATGAAAGACATTGATATGAAATGGAAAGCATTTCCTTTGAAAAGTTAAGACAATCCAAATATTAAGGACCATTGCACAACTAAAGCAAAAAAGACACCATGAATGTAAACACAATCATGATTCTTCATTTGAGAAGGATATTCATAAAGCCATGATGAATATTAAAATATTGGGACTAATAATCATAAAAACACCATTACTAGACCATGATAGTCCTCTTAGGACACACTTAATAAGAGAAAAGTAGTGATAGAGGTTTAAATAAATAAAAGACAATCCATAACTTAAAAGGGCTTGTTGTAGGGCAAAAAAGTAAAAAGGACAATTCAATTAATATATTAACATGAAGAGGATAGTCATTGAGACAATCATGTCAAGAGATTGCAATAATAAGATTGTGTGTGAGATATGTTATATCAATGCACATGAAGTCAAGACTGTAAACGAGAAACAGTAGCAGTCTATGAAGGTCCTAATGGAAAACATCAAAGAAATCCATGATGAAGGTAGTTGAATCAAAGACAATGGCTATAAATTTGAGGCAAAGTTTTTGTCATATTGACAACATAAAAAGAAAAGAATAAGAATAGTGTTTGATTAGAGAATTGAATACAAACATATTTCATAAAGCAAATACACATGCCTCAAAAGTATTTGTAGTAATAGGGCATCATAAAGTGAAATGGACAAAGAAAATACTATATGATAGTATGAATGGACATGATAAGAGTTGTCAAAACTATAACCTCCATATGAAGTAATAGGGTTTTGTGAAAGGAAATGTCAAGAAGTCATAGACCAATGAATGATAAACCTAAGACAAAGCTAAAATATGATATAAGAAAAGTGTTGAAAATGTGACACTTTAAAGAATACTATGCCTAGAAGGGCTAAGTCAACCTTCAAGTCAAACCCTTGTATGATGCATATCAATTTAAGTTATGATCATAGAGGGCAATAGGCTATGTTTAAGATCATGCATCCACCTTTGGAATGATCAACCAATTGATATTTCATGCACATCAGTTCACAATAAATCAAGGCCTCAAAAGGGGCAAATTTGGAGTGGATGCAACCATTAAAAAATATTTGAGACCTTAGAAGGGTTAGGTATGAATTGGAATAACTTTTGGAACACTTCACCTTCAGTATGCAATAGTTTGTATTTCCTTTTTGTATGATTTTAGATGAAATTAGACCCAAGAGGATAAGGTCATGCAAATTGGAGGAAGAGTCAAAGAAGAAGATCGAATTCGATCACCATTGGAGTTGAGTTCGAAGGCAAAATGCTGATTAGAACATCAGTTTAGGCTTAGTTACATCTTTCAGTTAGAAGAGGCCTCCTTTTCTATAAAGTCTTCTTTTCTTCTATCTTTTCTCTAGTTCTTGCTTTCTTTTTAGCATGTATTGTAGCTCTTGAATCTCTTTCAAGCTTGAGAATAGCCTTGTAACTCAACATTTTTTCAATTCTAGAAACAGTTGTAATATCATTCATTTCAGATTGAATAAAAACAACAAGTTGTTCATCCAAATCATCTTGTTCTTTGTTGTGGTTGAATGAATTAAAGCTATTTATTATGATTTATCTTCAATCATTTGCTTCTTTTTTCATTTCAAGCGACGTGGAGTAAGAAAATTTATGCTTAGTACAGGTTATTTGCTATACATAATTGTTATATCAATATTTTGGAGTTGTGAAACATAGTTTCCTTCACACAAACTATTAAAAATAATGCCTCCATATAAATTGCTTATGCAGTAAATACTATAGGTTTATTTGTGAATATTAGAGATTTTCATAAATCAAATTGTGAATCAAGTTATCATTTTTGGATCCTAATATTGGTGCATTACCTCCTGGTACCATACAGTTTCAATTTACAAGAAATATTTCTACCCTTTTCCCAAGAAAGTATCATTAGTTTTAGGAGGTGTTCTAAAGGGAACTAACCTCTAATTTGGAAATTCACCTTCATTATGAGCAACCCGCATGCTAGAAGGTGTTTCCATGTTGCGCGAGATTGCTGAGCTTCAAAGCTTGAGTAATTGGGTGTAATCGTTCATGACAACTATTTTTGGCATGCTTGGTGGGATACATTTGAACTACTTCAGTTCAATTCTTCTCATCAATTTGCTAGTATTTGGTGTGTTATTAGCAATTTCAGCCTTGGGAGGCAAGATCCATACACATCTAGAAACACTGTAGAGAATATCTTCTGGTTTCAAAGACACAAGTGCTAGTATGTACATGGGACATATTTGATTTGTCCTTATTTATGAGGTTTTCTATAAATTTGCAGCATATATAGATCCTTTAACATGTATTCATTTCATGTAAATACATGCTATTACCCCCTATATCATGAGAATGCTACTCCTATACCTTCATATTGCCAATACTAAATTGAACCAATAACTAGTTTAGGCTCAAATTCCCTTGCAATAATAGATAACCAACAGGTTCAATATTCTTACCACCCACCCACCCCTACTTAGTCTTTTAATTATCCTCAAGAAGCCTCCTTTTTGTCAAATCAATATTGTCACTTTCTTGATCAACTCAAAGTGCTGATAATTTTAGAATTAATGACATCAAGAGTATATTACTAAATTTCAAAGAGTAGCTAAATGAAATTAAGAAGCAACAAGAATTAGATTTAAAATAAGAGAAATAGTCTTACCATGCTTATCTCCACGAGCAAGAGGAGTTGGCTTTTCAATCTCAACTTCATAGGCCAAAATTGGAGGAAAAAGGTAGGTAGTATGGAAATTTTTTTGCAAGAGAGTTGGCTGCACAAAAAAGAGATATGAGGAGAAGCTTGCAAAGTTAGAGGCACAATCAACTCATTCTCCTTCATTGCAAGAACCTGTACTTAAGAAAGGATCTCACCCAACTAGTACCTTCCCAAACCCATTTTTCAAAAAAGGCATTGCTATGTTCAATACACTATTTTTCTATAGCATTGTAAATTATAATGGGGCCAATTTAAACTTCATGTTTGTGCCCCTACTTTACCATGTCTCCCTCTCATCTCCTATCCGGGTTTGTTCAATGCCTTAAACTTCAATTTTGATGTCATGTACACTGGCCATTTTATTTCCCGGAGTGTTGTCCTTCTCTTATGGCTAAACCATGGTCCTTGACTGAGGATGACCAAAGCACCTAGTGCCCTGGTCCCCCTTAGTTGGGCCATATTTTGAAGTGGGGGATGGGCCCTATCTTTCCAGTGGGAAATAAAATTGGTAGGTCAACATGACAGTTGGAGGTTGACTTAGTCAGTAAATTGACCTATGACCCCCTATATAAAGACATTTGATCAACCTAATTTCATCTTAACAATCCATCCATTCAAGTTAGAAATAAAGTGTTCATGCATTCATCATCAAGTATTTTTCAGAGGTATTCAAGACTGCATATTCCTTATTGCGGAACAAAATTACATCATTTGTATGCATGCATGTGTGTGTAAGGAAGTTAAGTAGCAGAACAACTTACTACACTAACCTTGAGAGGAGGGTAATGCAATTTTTTTTTATAGATTGTTACAACAGTTACATAAATTTAACATAAATAAACATATTATCATGCATACCACAACACAATTATTTATGTGGGGAAAACCCTTTCGAGAGAAAAACCCCACACTCCAAAAGCTGCCCAATATATTATTCATAAATCAATAACAAATTACAATATACTTGTAGAGAAGGCTCTTCACACAATTATTGCCAATCAGAGATTCAGAGGTAACTCAATAGCTATCAAACTCTTACACATTACTTCTATCTCATGCATCTCATATATAGGAGATACAATATAAGAAATTATCAAACGCTATTATAAAACCATGAGCTAATACCACCCAATAAAGTAGAGACAACCTTATCCCTATTCTAGATTCCCTATGACATGTCAAAACACACATCAACATGTGTTCTTCCCTTTTACAACTCATTTATGTGTCTGATACATTTATATTTCCTATTTTAGGAGTTCAAACTTTTGGAGGCCATAACTTGTGAACCGGGTGTCCAATTGATGAACTGTTTGATGCGTGGGAAAGATCACGAAGTGCTCTATCACCTTGCAAATAAATATTCTGGTTAAACCTAGTTTTTTAGGGAATTTTAGAGTGTCTAAAGTTCTCAAAATTAAATTTAAACCTTTCATCACACCTTTAAAAACAAAAAACTTTAATATCTTGAAAACTAGTAATGATCTCGCGAGGAAAATTTGATGGCATGCTTATCTAGCCAATTTGAAGCTATGAGAAGAATTTCACACCATTTCGTGCTCAAATGAAAAACTACTATAAATAGCAACCTCATGTAAATGCAAGGTTCAGACACTGTTTTCCCAATAGTGAGTGTGGTTAGGGTTTTGTCATGTTCATGCCATTTCATACAACATATGTAATTACAATAAAGAAGCAAAGCATCATGATCAACAATTGCAGATCTTAGGTATACCTTTACATTATTTATTTCGGTATTTATAATATTTCATTCAAGGTTAATTCCTAAATCGAGGTTTGAGTTAGGCAAACCCTTATTCCCAACCTATTTCCCTTCTCTAGTGTGTGCATGACCAAGTGTGAAGCCACAATATTTATAATTCGCTTGATTTACAGATATGGATATATTCTCCTTTGGATGATGAAAAGTGTGGAGGACTAGAGCAACGAGCATTATGGTCTCAACAAATCAGGAGCTCCTTCTAGGAACAGGTTTGAATACTATTATATTACTTAGGTCCAAGTTCATGGCTTGATCTTACTACTGTAGCTCACTGTTTGCACATAATTACTTCAATTCTAGCACATTTACCCTAATTTTAGCATTTCAATAATTAAATTTAAAAGAGGATAATCAACCCTAGATCCAGTGAATCCAATAGAATTCTCATCTCTATCCTTGCTGATTTGTGGCCTTACCTATTAGGATCACCCCTGTTTACTGTAGTGGTACCCGAGTCTAAAATTAGCGGTTTTTACCTTAATTGGGTGAAAACCCTAATTTTTCACCATTACATTTTGGTGAACCCGATTCCTTACACCCTTAATTCTGATTTATGTTCTTAGAAATGAGTCTTTTTGCAAATTAAAATTAAAATTTACATTTACAAGTTTAATTTCCAATTGAATTTAAAAAATTTAGAGGTTAAATCAGCAAAAACCCTATTTTTTTAATTCTAAAATTGATCTTGTGGGTTGTCTAATTTGGATTAACTATTTTAGATCTATTTTGGGAACTTTTTAAATTTCAATTTTTCATTCATAGATCTTATTTTAATCAAATTACATAAATTTAGATGTTTTTTCAGCAAAACCCTAATTTATTTTGGTTAATTTGATTTGTGTGTTGCATAATTCACCACTTTCATTTTCAGATCTAATTTTAAACGTTTATAATGACACTTAATAGATCTAATTTATTTTCTATTTCACACATGATTACATTGCTTTTCACCTACATCTATCATAATCGTGTGTTGGATAATGGTTTCTTTCACTTCACATTGCTTCTTTTCATTCATAGCACTTTGGCATATTGCATTTTTAGAAATTTCAAATTCCTTCCTTTCAATCAATTAGATCTCAAAGATTTTATCTATAGTGCATGCTATTTTATGATGACATATTTAGGGAAATGTATTACATATATAGATCACATTAAAGCTTTTGTAGATCCTAATCCTAAAGATGCTAATGAAAAACCTAACACTTGTACCTCTTCTAGGGTATCTAATGTGAATGAAGTACAAGCTAATACTCCTATCAATGATCTCTCTAATAGAGAGAAAGCATTGAAGAGCAACATGGCACCATCTTCTTCTCGTACACATACCCTAGCACAAAGGGGGCAAGATCAAGATATTGGTGTTTCAATCTCTCTAGATCCCCCTTATTCTCCTAGATCCTATCTTAGTCATCAAAATATTTGTAGACAAGATGATGTTATGGATTTCATTCATGATCTATCTCCCAACATAACATTGTAAATACGAGGCCTTAGATGATAAGGATCTTCCTTCCCAGCTTGTCAAAGAGGATATGCATGATGATAGAAAGGAAAATACCCCTCCACAAGATATACCTTCTTCATATACTTTTCCCTTTGCTCCTTCTAAATACACTTACACTATAAATTTCAAAGAGATCCATTATAATGTTCCTCCTCCTTATCAATTAATAAATTCTTATAGGAGTAGCTATAACATCATATCAAAACAAGGTTTTAGAGGAAAAGGACTTGGAAAATTTAAACAAGGAATTAAATATAATACCCGCCTTAAAAATCCTAGAGAACTAAACATATAATTAGAAAAATAAATAATTTATAAAAAAGAAGAGATACATTAAAAATACATCAAACTACAACAACTCATTAAGAACTACATGCATAGGTTATACATAATCATATAAAACTCAAGTGCACAAGTGAAAATTAATTTTAAATGTATAAACATCCTTCCCTAGGGTATAACAACATCACTACTTAATTACAATAACAACAAGGAAATATACAACAATTATCAATGATTCATGTTTACTTTCCTTAACTATACTAATGCTCATTACACCATATATAACATACAAAAGTAATTATAAAATACCATTAAACAATAATCCATGAAATATTACCATATCCAACACTTTCACATCCGATGCTACAAAATTCATCATCACATTACATATTACATCATGTACTGGTGACCATTACAAATATGTATTATCTGCTTCAAATAAAAAAACATGATATACAATTGCTCCAAGATTCCATAACACAAAAAACTTGAATAAAAGTAAAAGCATCCATCATGCTCATGAACATCCAGTGAAGATGAATCCCAATGGAAGAAGGCATCAAACCACCCGATCATGTGGAACCAAAAAGGAATCACCCCTCGTGCTTCGAAGAATGATATAAGGTCCCACACACTAAACTTAGGTTGACACCTAACTCCCAAATAAATACAAAGTAAAAACATGGAAACAATAACATAATACTATCAACACAAGACATAGGATTAACCATAAAACAAAGACTAACTAGATATTGCTAGACAATTCAAATAACCAGAAGACAACTCAGAGGGGGGGTGAATCAGTTGTCACCAGATTACTTGAACCATAAGCAATTAAAACTTTAATACTGAAACCCAAATGATCAATATTGGAATGCATAAACCAATTACCGAAATAGTAGTGTGTGGGAGAAAAAGTGACACTAAGCAAACATGCCCTAATCTCACTTTCAACCACACACTTGTGGAATACGAAAGAGCCTAGAGGTATCACACAATTGGCTACTTATTCTTGTGGAAGAGAGAGCCACAAGCTACCTATTAGGATTTCTATTCCTTTGTTGTAATTGAAAGATGAAATGATGCAAGTTCAATCCCTAACCCCAAAGTGCAAGTATGAACTAATAACAAGATTGCAGAATTGAACTTAAACAATGGAAAGCTGTAAACACAAGGACAAGACAAGAATGTAAATGCGTACCCAGAGTTAAAATCTGACTAAAAATGTTCGGGACGGGGGCGCGGGCGCCACTATCCTGATTCTGCCCCTGAAATTGCTCCGAAAATTGCTGTTTTGCACTCTGGAAAAGCTGTCAAAAATGCTGAAAATGCTGTCTATCAGGAGGACCAGGGCGCCCAGCGCCCCTGTCCCAGGGACCAGGGCGCCCAGCACCCCTGTCCTGGCAGGACCAGGGTGCCCCATGCCCCTGTCCTGGTCTTTTGCTCTAAAATTTGGTGGGAAGGTCAGTCTCAGTCTGCTTCTCCCGGATCTGCAACCTGTGGCGTCATCCGAGTCCCGAAACCTGCACTTATATCTGAAAAGGTGTTTGGGTGGCTATATAGGGTTTTGCCTTAGTCAAACCCCCACTTCAGTGATTTCCACCTCCATGAATAGCCAAGTTGTATTGTAAAATGTATTGTGTGTGCAGACCTAGTGTGTGTGCAAGGTCCTTAAATGCAAGAAAGCAAACTAGAGCAACCTAGAAAGTAAACCCTAATTGCTTGTAAATGATAATGTAAATGCTCTAAATCAAGATGGAAAGTGATCTAAAGCATGAATAAAGGATGTATTGAAGCTTATGCAAAGACATGAAAACAACATGAAATCATACCCAACCCTCAAGGGAGGAGTACAAGCCAATCTTCAGTCGGTAATCTCCTATTGTTCTTCAATGTCTTCCAAGCCCTAAATGGATGAATGAAATTGATGAATGCTTGATGGATGGATGTTGAATGTTGTTGAAGTCTACAAAGATCTACTCTTTCGCTGCATATGAGGTTCCTGAAAACGAAAATCGGATCCTTTCAAATGAAGAAAGAGAGCTCTTATGTAGGAAACCCTAGATCATAAATTCGTATTTTGGCCGACCTAGAGATTGAATATCCCGCCAATTTCTTGGGGTTAAGCTTTATTTTATGATTGGATCGCGCTCCTAAAATTTTGGGAAAAATGTCCGGGACCATGTTGCACTCCGGGCGCCATGGTCCCGACAACTTTTCACCAAATTTTCAGGGCCGTCGGATATGATGATTTTAGAGAGAATCCCGAAGTTACAGGTGATTTCGAGATGTTTTGACCCCCGAAATCAAGCCCCCAAGTTCGAAATAGGACCTAATTAGGGTTTTTGATTAAATGATGTATTGGAAGAATAAAATGAAAGGCGCACACTTTAATGAAAAGGGCCCAACTTAATGATGATGAAATGATAAAATAGAACCCTAGACCTAATTAATTTAATTAATTAAGTGCTAAAGGGAAATACAATGCAAAATGCAAAATGCGCCAAGGCGGGTGCTAAACTAGGTGTGAAATTGTACCACCCTAGCAAGTGCGTACAATTTATGACGCTACATTTAGCCCCCACTTTAGTGGTCATATGAACACTACGTGCATATGCAAGCTAAAGTACAGAAAAGTAAACATTATTTGAAAAAGGATATATCCATAAGTTGTCGGACGAAGCCCCCAGCGGCATCTGCAGGACACAGTTAGGAACCGCACCCTACAAAACACACGTTAGATCACAAAATCACCTAATGCTTACTAAGGAAGGTGATGAAAATTCGAGGGTAGCTATATGCCCCCCCTGTTTCGGCTTGCTAATTTTAGTGAGTTGAAACAGGGTATCATGTTTACCACTTCGAATTGTTAAAGAATATTGATGACAAATGCTCACAAGAAGATTTGGTATGAGATCAAAAACTAATTGAGAATCATTTGGTAAGAAAGAGGACTAAACCTCAATTCCAACACAACAAAGAGTGTGAGGATTTGAGAGTTCTCTAACATAAGATGAAGTATGTAAATGGAAACAAAATGCAAAGAAAAGAAAAGAAAGGCAAAAAAGCATGAATACACACATTGGTGATCCATGAGAAGAATAGTGAGAGAGAAAACATGGACTTCTCGCCCCTAGATCTTGTCTAGGTGATCCATGGGAAAAAGGACATGGAAAACTAGCCCCTAGAATCTGTCTAGGTGATCCATGTAAGGGAGGAGAGTGAGAAAGTCTAGCCTTATGCCGCTAGTTCCACTCAACCTCGTGCATGTGTGTGTAAGTGAGGTTAGAAGCACCTCATAGGAGTCTATGCCCGAGTATGCTACAACCTGTATATGTATAGTGCAAAAGCGTGACATCTCGCTCTAAGAGTCTGTGCTCTGGTTCCGAGAATAATCACTTTGCATAAAAGAAAAATGGAGAGATCTCGCTCTAAGAGTCTGTGCTCTGGTTCCGAGAATGACCCATTGCTCAAAAAGTGTAATGTTTATGTCATAAGCAAAGGAAAACAAGGATACCTACCTTCATCACAAAAGAAGATACCCCAAAAATGCAACAATGTCATAGATCCAAGCAAGAGAGTTTTGCACTCTTTAAGCAAGGATAAGATAGTTGAAAAGGGATATCCTGTAGTATGTGTAAAGGAGATCCTTAGAGGAGAAGAGATCTTTGTACAAAAGGCACCTATTCCTGAGAGAAATTGTTTTAGATAAATATAACATCTTCTAGAATAAGACAAAGAAGAGAATAAGAATGCAATACTTCCTTTTTTTGCGAGGTGAAAGTGATTCTTAATGAAGGATGATGCTCCTTTTAACCCAATTAGGAGAGTGAATTCATTATGGATGTATTTTACCAAGTGCAAAAGAGGTTGTAGTCAAGGACTTACACCTCTTGTAAGAGAGAATCCTTGAACCAACAACAACAAATGCATACAAGGAATAACATCAAATAATAAAGTTCACACCATCCACAAAATAGGAAAAAGTGGATCCTTAGATAAAAATAAGAAAAGATCATTGCCTCCCAAGGATAAGGTCAATGAGAATGACTTACTCAATCTTCCAGGGAGAGATTTAGACATAATAAAAATGTACTACATACTCACATGAGTTCATGCAAGAAAGACATTAGTGTATGTAAAAATGCTTCCCACAAGAAGTGGGTAGGATAAGAAAGAGAATACACATCTTCTCCCATATCTAGGAAAAGAGGATTCTAAAGAAAAGATGATCAATATTTCCACACTATTACCCCAAAGGGAAATTTTAACCATAAAAAGAAGAGATGTATGAAATCATTCTTGTCCCCATAGGAACAAGAGATAACATAAAAAATTAGGCTATTATGTTGCTTCAAAAATATGATTGCACGTGAAATTGTACCATCATGAATGACAATGAGCCCCTAGTAAATGAGCTACCAATGTCACATAATGATGAGCAACATAACAGCCATTAATGTTATTTAAAGACATGATAGATTGAATGAGGTATTTGAATATGACATGTTAAATGCTCAACTATAAGTGAGATCAAAAACACGTATAAAGTGATAAAAATTGAAGAAGAAAAGTCACAAGAAATATTAGAAGAGGGATGAGTGTAATTTATTAGAGCCTTATCCCTAGAGGAAAGGACTTTATGATGAATAGGAGATAAAGATTCATAAGTGGATTTAGAAATTTGAGGGGAGTCATAAAGAGATTTGTTCATCGCCAAGATTTCCTTATGAGGGGAATGAGAGTCGATAGAAGTAGAAGATGATTTAGTTGAAGTGAGATCATCATCACTACTAAATATAGCATTCACATTGAGAGATGGTCTTTTAGATGCTTTGGTGCGTTTGCAGGGATTATAGCCAAGTCCAAAGGAATAATTGTGAAAATTAGTCTCTAGAGGAACCTTCATCCCTTGTTCATGAGTGCCACAACCATTTCCATGATACCCATGCTTAGCAAAAATGTGAAAACCACGACCATAACGATCAGCCATTTCAGGAAGAGAAGGTGGTTTTTCATAAGACAAAGAATCAAACTCTTCATAATTAGAGATGTGAGGAGAAGAAGTTTGAGAAGCGGCCACAAAATTATTGCTCATAGGTTCAGGTAAGATTGATTGATCTCTAGTTTCTTCCTTCTCTTTAACTTTAAGCACTCTAGGAGGAACCCTATACTCACCTACAAAGGTGGGATTAAAATCAAGAGATCCCCAATCGTCTTCTGCGAGAACCTTCTCAGGATCAAAAGCCTTTTCATGTGTAGACTCAAGTCGAGAAGGATCTTCTTCAGGAGCTTTAGGCTTATCCAAAGAATTTTGATTATCAGAGGGTAATGATTCATCCATAGGTATCTTGTTTAAAGAGTCATCACTAGAAGAGGAAGGTTTAGAAGAACTCCCTTTGGAAGTAGATGTTTGCAAACAAGCTTGAAAATTAGTATCACCTATCAAGGTATATGTCTTAGTGTTGTAAATAAATTTAACTTGTTTATGCAATGTAGAGGGGACAGCTTGCATACTGTGAATCCAAGGTCTCCCTAATAACAAGTTGTATGTTAGATATCCTCACATAACATGGATAGGAGTAGGCAAAGTAACAGGTCCCACCGTGATGGGTAAGGTGATAATACCTAATGAAGACTTAGCCACATTATCAAAGCCTCGAATGGGACGAGAGTCAGGCTCAATAAGGGATGTATCCACATTCATCTTATGCAATAGATTAATGCTACACACATTAAGGCCAGAACCATTATCTACTAGTGTTCATCTTATAGCAGTGTCATTTATGATAACCACAATCATCAAGGGATCATATTGATGTTGAATTTCACTAGTAGGCAACTCATCTTGAGTAAACACAATTTGAGCTTTAGGATTCATCACAGAGTTAACCAAAGACACTATATTACTAGATGTATTAGGTGGAGGAACATTCAAATCTTTCAAGGCATCTTGTAACATTCCATGATGAGCGGAAGAAGTTTGGATCAAATCCCAAAGGGATATCTTAGCAGGGGTAGCTTTAAGTTGTTCTATGAGATCATATTCCTTACCAAGAACTTGTGAAATTCATGGAGCTTGAGGAAGAATAGGTTGGGAAGGAGGAAGCGAAGTGGGGATAACTGGAGGAGGATTAGGTTGCATATTGTTTCTTGTGTTATAGGTATGGGAAACCGCATGATAACTCTCTCTAGTCAGTTGCTTAGCATACTCATAAGGGCTCTTAGAAGAATAACCTCCTTGCACAGTAATAATAGGTTTCTTAGGAGTGCAAAAAGAATCATTAGCATAACCACCTTGAAACACTAAGATAGGCTTACTTAAAGGTTGAGAATTTTGAGAAGGACAAGCACCTTGGACAGTGAAGAGAGGTTTGTTAGGTGTCTCATTCACATGTATCAAATTGATTGAGGATGGTTTAGAGGAATGAACAAAAGTGTTGGAAGAATTATTGATAGTCTTCTCTTGCACTAAAATCTCATCACGGATTAAATCAATTTTAGGAGAGAGACAAGGGGTAGGCATTGATGTTCTAGTAGGAAGAGGAAAGGTCATATCATCCTCTATCATCAAATGATCTACATGGGGAATAAACTCTCTAGGAGAAGGATCAACACCACTCTCTAAAGTCTCACTTTTGAGAGGGAGATCTTTGAAAGAAATGTTAACCATCTTGCTTTGAACTAGGGTATGCTTATGAGTAGAACCAAGTTGAGGAGAGGGAGACGCTTTATTTTTAGAGGGAGAATAATTGAGATTCAAGGAAGGTGAGAAATTATCAAGGGAGAGAGAATAATCTACACCTTCTTCTAATGGTTCATCCCAAATAGTGAAGTTGTTGAAAGGAATGTTTGAAGTATTGTTAATTTCGGGAGAGGAGATAACATTGTCTATTAATTCCTCATCCTTAGGAGGGAGAGCATCAATAGATGTGTTAAACTCATCCTCTTTCCTCAAAATATGTTCAATGTGATCTTTAGAGGAGAGAGAATTAAGGAAATTGCTTATTATTTCATCTTCTTTCTCTAAGGGATGCTTATGGGTAAGACAAACTTTAGGAGAAGGGTAAGCATTTATCATTAATTCATCATCTCTAGTGGGAACTTTGTTGGAAAAGGAAATGCCATCACTAGGAAATGTAGGGATAATGTCATCTTCTTGCACAAAAGGATCCTCATGAAGGGAGTGTTTTTTGGGAGGAACATGAACATATTTGTCCAAAGATTCATGCTTAGGAAGGAGATCTTTGAAAGAAGTGTTCATAACCTCTTGTTGCACTAACATGCCCCCATTGGAAGAACCAACTTTAGGAGAAAATAAGTCAATGTCCATCAATACCTTTTCACTTAGAGAGGCATCATGTAGGGAAGGTGAAGTAACATTAAGAAAGGTGCTTATGATATCATTCTCTTCCTCTAGGATAGCTACATAGGAAGGGCACATTTTAGGAGAATTGTCAAGATCACTCTTAAAGTCCTCATCCGTAGAGCATGGGAGAGTCTCAAAGGGATTGGTAGCAACTCTTTTAGGCACTAAAATGTTGTTATAGATGGGGGGAGGTTCTTTAGGAGAAGGAAAAATTGAAACAAGGGAAGCTAGCCCATTATCACATCTATGAAATGAATGCATCCTGACAACAATTTTCCTCTTTCAAATGATAACACATGCAAAATAGAAGGAAATGTTTAATTTTAACCAATGCAAGAACTTAGAATGTAGATTTAGAAAATGAAATTTATGATTCAAATGAGTTCCTAAATCAGATTTGAAATTATTGATCCCAAATAAGCTATCCACAAGTTCAACTTTGAAATGAAAAATTAGGGTTTTAGCAAAAATTTCCTCTAAATTTTTTGAATCTTGCAAGAAATTAAAACTTGTAAATAGCATAAACACTCAATTTTGAAAAAGTAAATCAGAATTAGAGAAGATTGGAGTTCACGTCGGGTTCACCAAAATGTGTGGGAGAAAAAGTGACACTAAGCAAACATGCCCTAATCTCACTTTCAACCACACACTTGTGGAATACGAAAGAGCCTAGAGGTATCACACAATTGGCTACTTCTTCTTGTGGAAGAGAGAGCCACGGGCTACCTATTAGGATTTCTATTCCTTTGTTGTAATTGAAAGATGAAATGATGCAAGTTCAATCCCTAACCCCAAAGTGCAAGTATGAACTAATAACAAGATTGCAGAATTGAACTTAAACAATGGAAAGCTATAAGCACAAGGACAAGACAAGAATGTAAATGCATACCCGGAGTTAAAATCTGACTGAAAATGTTCGGGACGGGGGTGCGGGCGCCACTGTCCTGATTCTGCCCCTGAAAATGCTCCGAAAACTGCTATTTTGCACTCTGGAAAAGCTCTCAAAAATGCTGAAGATGCTGTCTGTCAGGAGGACCAGGGTGCCCAGCGCCCCTGTCCCAGGGACCAGGGTGCCCAGCGCCCCTGTCCTGGCAGGACCAGGGCACCCCACGCCCTTGTCCTGGTCTTTTGCTCTGAAATTTGGTGGGAAGGTCGGTCTCAGTCTGCTTCTCCCGGATTTGCAACCTGCAGCGTCGTCCGAGTCCCGAAACCTGCACTTATATCTGAAAAGGTGTTTGGGCAGCTATATAGGGTTTTGCCTTAGTCAACCCCCCGCTTCGGTGATTTCCACCTCCATGAATAGCCAAGTTGTATTGTAAAATGTATTGTGTGTGCAGACCTAGTGTGTGTGCAAGGTCCTTAAATGCAAGAAAGCAAACTAGAGCAACCTAGAAAGTAAACCCTAATTGCTTGTAAATGATAATGTAAATGCTCTAAATCAAGATGCAAAGTGATCTAAAGCATGAATAAAGGATGTATTGAAGCTTATGCAAAGACATGAAAACAACATGAAATCATACCCAACCCTCAAGGGAGGAGTACAAGCCAATCTTCAGTCGGTAATCTCCTATTGTTCTTCAATGTCTTCCAAGCCCTAAATGGATGAATGAAATTGATGAATTCTTGATGGATGGATGTTGAATGTTGTTGAAGTCTTCAAAGATCTTCTCTTTCACTGCATATGAGGTTCCTGAAAATGAAAATCGGATCCTTTCAAATGAAGAAAGAGAGCTCTTATGTAGGAAACCCTAGATCATAAATTCATATTTTGGCTGACCTAGAGATTGAATATCCCGCCAATTTCTTGGGGTTAAGCTTTATTTTATGATTGGATCGCGCTCCTAAAATTTTGGGAAAAATGTCCGGGACCATGTTGCACTCCGGGCGCCATGGTCCTGACAACTTTTCACCAAATTTTCAGGGCCGTCGGATATGATGATTTTAGAGAGAATCCCGAAGTTACAGGTGATTTTGAGATGTTTTGACCCCCGAAATCAAGCCCCCAAGTTTGAAATAGGACCTAATTAGGGTTTTTGATTAAATGATGTATTGGAAGAATAAAATGAAAGGGGCACACTTTAATGAAAAGGGCCCAACTTAATGATGATGAAATGATAAAATAGAACCCTAGACCTAATTAATTTAATTAATTAAGTGCTAAAGGGAAATACAATGCAAAATGCAAAATGCGCCAAGGCAGGTGCTAAACTAGGTGTGAAATTGTACCACCCTAGCAAGTGCGTACAATTTATGACGCTACAAGTAGATAAACCAATTAAGCATAAACAACAATTAGAGAATAAATACCATCCACATGACACCAAGATTTGTACATGGAAGGCCAATAGCCTAAAGCACACTGCTCATTACAAAAGGAGTCTCATTGACTACATAGAAATCCAGACTACAATCTGAAAGAAGGAATGAACTGCAAAGATAGCATCTCCTATGCTTGAATATAATTCCGGTTAAGTTCAATGCTAGAGGACTAAATCCTCTTACATAAACCCAACTCGATCACCAATGATCGACCAAATCCTCTTCCTGAATGATTATTACATTATTTTCTCCTATACATATCCATATCCCTTCCATATAATCTACAATGAGATCTTACATCATATATATATATATATATATATATATATATACAAACCCTCAACCACAAACAATAAGGTCAACTACCAGATAGTAAATAAATTACATAATTACAAAACATATTGCCCTAAGACCAAACAAATAATATCCAACCCATAAGACATCTTGAAAATACATCAAGAAGTCCAATCAACATGTTAGATTAAGCCCATCCATAACCTAGATAGTACCAGACCCAATTTAGGTCCACACACACTAAAACAATGATCCCAATCAACCAAGTCTCTAACACGATCACCATCAGCATATTGAATCTCTACTAGAAGCTGCACCAACACCGCTTATACATAACATCAAAGATATTCAACAAAGCTCTGCTAGTGAAACCCTCATCGGATCAACAAACCAAGCTTCCTAGCATGTAGGATAGCATCCGATCACCAAATCAAAACCAACTAACTGAACATGAATCTGAGTAGTATGAATAGCAGATCTAAGCCAATTCCAAAAGCCAAAACATACCAGATCATCATGATCTAATCCAACCAGAAACCAAACAACTTATTAGGACCAGAAGGATACTAGTAAAGTAGCCAAAAAAACTAGTGTTGACATCAATGACAAAACATCAATGCAACACATAATCAATTCCTCCGAATGGCCAACAAAGAATTCCATAAAACAAAGGTTAAGACCTAGGACACACATAGGGGAAAGTGTCATCAGATGCCATCATCAAAGGTTATCCTAGTAGTCTCTCTGGACCCTGACACCAAAGTGACACCCATGTGGAACCAACTCAACCTCTCATGAAGACAAGGGAGTACAGTCATACTAGCAAGGCCTTCCCAATCTCATTGTGAGCCTAAACTAGCACTTTAGCCATGAGTGAGGCACCATAATTGTCTTGTAAATGTGAAATCTACTTGTAGAAGGACTTGTAAAGCACTGAGAGGGGGGGGGGGTGAATCAGTGACAACAAAACAAGTGTTACTTTAAACACTGACCGATGAATAAACTTAACAAGTTTGATAAACAATATGCATACAATAAAAAATGATATAACAACATCCATAATGAGTAAAACATCCACCATAACACAAGTGTTTATACATGGAAAACCTAAATAGGTAAAAACCACGGTGAGCTGGAACTCACAAGTTAACTATCTGCAGTAATAGATAACTGACTGGTTAGGGTCTACAAAAATGCTCTACTAGGAGAAAATCCTGTTAAAGATCTCAAAGCTTAGTTAAAAGCTATACCCTACAAAAGGTAGTACCCTATAAGGAGTAACCTCGGTGGAGGATTTATGAATCTAAACTAATGGATCACCCGGTTAAAGGATTTAAAAAATGAAGCTTATTAGAGCCTACTCGATTAGGGGATTTTAATTCTGCTATAATTGTTAGAAGACAACAGGATTTGTTTGATCTATCTAAAATAGCACAATACTTGCTTGATCAGATCCTTTTAAGCGTATTCAACATTGCTTTTCCAACATACTCTACAACTTAACATTTTTCCCTTGCACACAACATATCACTTTCGCTTTACAAAATAATTCATTATGATGTCAATATATAGACATTAAGATTTCATGTCGGCCTCTAGAAATCATAACACAATTACCTAGGTGCACTGTATCTGGTCAAGTGATCATAACTCCTCACAAAAATACCACCAAAAATTATTGGTGGGAATAACTCATCACAACTTGTGATAAATCATCACACAATCAATGAGTACCAGTTGGAACAATTCAATACCGGTTAGAGTTAAACCGCTTGTCCTTGATGCTTCTGAGATAGTCTCCATTAGATCTACATGTTGATGTAGAGCTATGTATAGACACTGGTTGTATCCATGTATTAATATATATACCGGTTGTCCTCATGTATCGGTTGTATATAAACCTTTAGTATACCGGTTGTAGTATAAACAACTTGAAGTTATACTGGTAGACAATATGAACATATGTGTGTGTATGTGTTTCATCAATGACAACATATGATGAATTACAATTATTACAATCATCATCAAGCCAACACCCAACCCCTAAATAAATTCATTAAGGTAATCACTTGCTTAATTTAACTCCCACTGAGATCTCCTGACAACCACTTAAGGGTCCCGACACTCACTTGGAAGCCACTCCCCCTAGCATGTTTCTAAAGTCTAAGGCTAAAATATAAATTAGAAATCATAAAGATATCTCATAACCATCTGTAATATATAATCAACCATTTCGTATATAAAAAAATTGAACCATTATAGTAAAATTGATTCATAACATAATTGCAATCGAACACTTCATTTGCAATACCAAGAAACACAATATAAATCCAAATAATCATCTCTCGAAAAGTCATCATAGGAAAACACAAGTCTAAAAATAAGTCTTTGGTTTGTCTTAGATTGTCAAAATTTTTAAAAAATAATCAAAAGGATAAAAATAACTAGACTAGCACATTTGTAAACTCTTTTAGCATATTTGCACAATCTTCTTGCACATTTACATATTTACTTAGCACATTTATTAATTCCTCTAGCACATCTGTGACTCAGAATAGCACATTTATAACCCATAATGGCACATTCATCACTTAGTTTAGTTTATTCATTACACAGATTGGCACATACGTCATTTCTTTTGGTGCATATGTTGCCCGTTTTAGAACATATGAAAAAATCAAATTATGACATTGAAACAAAAATAAAGTTTATAAATAGATTTAAGAAACTCAGAACAAAATATGACTTTACTCAAATCAACATGGAAAGAAATGACTTTCACTCAGAAGCCCAAATAATTAATCTCAAAGGTAGAAAAACATATTCACGAAAAGAAAATTATCAACAAGAACCAAACTCCAAGATTCTCAAAGGCATAAAACATAACATTGGTAGTAATATACAAAATTCCTTTGAAAATCACATAAAACTCATATAAAGAGACTAATCTCAACAATAAATAGAAAACCTAAACAAAATCCAATGCACAATAAATGGAATACGGATAATAATATTACACAAATTCCTTCCCCATAATTTAGAAGACAATTTCAAACACAAAGCAGACAATATTTTCTTTTTGAAATCAAAGATGCATAAATAAATTGCAAGGATAATAAAACCTCCAACTTGAAACAAGAAGAATGGACAAATAGTTGAAAGAAAGATGAAGCACACCAACAAACTAGAATAGCACATTTGTAAACTCTTTTAGTGCATTTGCACAATATTCTTGCACATTTACATATTTACTTAGCACATTTATTAATTCCTCTAGTGCATCTGTGACTTAGAATAATGCATTTATAACATAGAATGGCACATTTGTCACCCAATATAGTGCATTCATTATGCAGATTGGTGCATTTGTCATTTCTTTTAGCGCATATGAAAAAGAAGCAAATTACAACATAGAAACAAAAATAAAGTTTATAAACAGATTTAGGAAACTCGAAAAAAAATCCGACTTCACTCAAATCAACATGGAAGGAAATGACTTTCTATTAGAAGCTCGAATAATTAATCTCAAAGGTAGAAAAACATATTCACGGAAAGAAAATTATCGACAAGAACCAAACTCCAAGATTCTCAAAGGTAGAAAAAAGAACATTGGTACAATAATATTAAAAATTCCTTTCAAAATCATAGAAAACTCATAGAAAGAGACTAATCTTATCAATAACCGAAAAACCCAAAAAAACTCCCATGTGCATAAACCAAATACTGATAATAATATTACACAAATTCCTTCCCAATAATTCAGAAGGCAATTTCAAACACAAAGCAGACAATCTTTTCTTTTCAAAATCATAGATGCATAAATAAATTACAAGGATAAGAAAACCTCCAACCTAAAACAAGAAGAATGGACAAAGAGCTGAAAGAAAGATGAAGCACACCAACAAACTAGAAACGTCAATCTATTCGATCCTCTATAGCGTAAAACATAACAACAATGGAAATTCCAAGAATCAATCCTCAATCAACCAATCAAACACAAAAAAATTATCAAACCTTGAAAGCAATTCCTCTTTCGTACAACCCAAATCACCAAAACTTCTCCAAAAATTATCACAACTTCTCAATTTTCCACACCCCAACAATAATGTAAATCCCTTTTAAAAATCCTCCAAAAAGCCCTAAGTAAAACATAATACAAAAATCCTAAAAAACAATCTCTCTTCATGCATGAAACTCAAATAGCATCTTCAATGCAAAACATAAAGCTCACTCCACTTCCACCTTCAAAAACAAAGAAAAATAGTTAAAAATAATAATTACTAAATTTCAACTCCCAATTAGGCAATTAAGCCAATTAAACTAAAAGAATTAATAATTAAATTCCTAAACTAAAATAAATGCTTTAATAATATATTTTCATAAAATAATCATTAATAATATAACTTACGATAAATATTATTTATTAATTACACAATAGAGCTTAATAACATTATTAATTAATCACCACAACGTAATAAAATCAACCCAACATAAATAATTAAATAAAATACGACATGAATCCTACAAGGAAACATAACCAAAATACTAGAACCAACAACAGATCAACCGAGCCTAGAATGTGATAAGACATTATATCATTCTCCGATCAACTTGCCATTGGGATTAAAGACACACTTAGACCTGTGAAACCAGGTGGAGTTGATGTCTAGTACCTGCATCCTGCATAATACCAAACATTTATGCACAACACATATACATATATATACAATCACAAAGTAAACACATAAGTTAAAGGGAATCACAACGTCACACCCTGCTCACAATGAGTGGTATGACATCATCCCTTCCACGTCCACAATAACAATACATCATAATAAAGACACAACATCATCAATATTATCATCATATCCAATATAAACATGAAGTAGAGTTAGCACATAGCATGATAACATCATAAGTAAATATAAGACCAAACATAAATCCCAACATCAATGTAGTCCTAAGTATATCATCATCCACACAAAACATAATGTATTATCTATCAACATGAAATGTTTATCATAAAAAAAAAGAACAAAACCATAAGAATCTACCAAGAGTTTCGTAAATGAATCTAAACAAGTCCATAGATGTTTGTCAATGCATAAAAGAAAAGTATGTCTAGGAGGGACACCAAATCCTCCCCCTAGATCTAGGCTTACTCCTGGAAGCCTAAGATCAAATAGGGAAAGATCTCTCTCAGATCCTCATTGCATCCTCCCATGTCATCAAAGACTCATCATTTGGGTCCATTGGACCCTTACCTACTCTATGTCATGATCCCTAAGGGTCAGCCCCGAATATTGTAGAATGTGCATAGATTCCAAAGAAAGCTACACATCCTCTACTTGCAAATAGTTCCAATCCAATACATGTGTCACATTAGGAAAATAAGGCCTTAGAACTGAAACATGAAATACATCGTGGATGCGAGACAAGCCGGACAACAATGCTAGATGGTAAGCTACATGACTAATCCTCTCCAAAACTTCAAACAAACCAATGAAATGAGGTGCTATCTTAGATCATTTTCTATAATGGATAGAAATATTATGTGGGGGTACTCTCAAAAATATCTCATCTCCTACAAAAAATTGTTGATCCACATATTTCTTTTGTCTATCCTGTGCTTCCACCAAATGCTCCCAAATATGAATCACCAACTGCTCCATCTTCTGCAACATCTTGGGTCCTACAATAACTTGATCCTCTAATCAATCCCAACTCAAAGGCATACAATAAGACCGACTATACAAATCCTGAAAAGGTGACATACCAATAGAACTACGGTATCCATTATTATAGGTAAACTCTAGCAAGTACATATAATCCTTCCATCGAGACTATTGTTCCATGACATACATTCAGAACATATCTTCAAGAATCTGATTAACCCTCTTCATCTGCCCATCTATCTTAGGATAATATGCTGAGCTGAAGTTTAGCTAAGCTCTTAAGGCATGCTGAAGAGAAGTGCATAATGCTGATGTGAATATAGGATCTCGATCGAATATAATCCGGTTGGGAATTCCATGCAACCTCATGATATCCTTCATGAAAACTTGATCCACTGTCACTGCTATATAGGAAGATTGAATCAATGAGAAATGTGCCACCTTGGTCAACCTATCAACAGTGACCATGATAGCATCATGTTTCCAAGAAGAAAATAGAAAATTGACATGAAATCCATCGAGATAATATCACATTTCCACTCTGGAATGAGGTTCGATTGCAACAACCTGATGGGATGTTGATGTTTAGCCTTCATCATCTAGCACTCCAAACACTGAGACACAAAATCTATTATATCACGCTTCATACCAGACCAATGATACAATTGTCAAAGATCTGCATGCATCTTCTTGACACCTAGGTGTGTTGAATAAGGTGCATGATGTGCTTCTATCAAGGTCAAGGTACATAGTCCTTCTATTGATGGAACATAGATACAACCTAAATGAATAACAAGACCATCTGACTCTAAGGAATATCATACATATCTCTCTTCTAAAGATCTCACAGAGTCCACCTCTGCTCTCACCTCTTAATACCTAGAATCCGAAGGAATTGCTCTGAGTATCCAACTCCTTAAATCCACACTGAGAGTCATTATTGACAACTCATGTCTTCTACAACTTAGCATATCCACTACAAAATTCTATTTCCATTGAATTTACTTGACTTCAAAATCATACTCACATAGAAACTCTATCCATCATCACTGTTTGGCATTCAAGTTCAAATGTGTAAAGATATAATGCAAACTTCGATGGTCACTATGCAACTTGAACCGATGCCCACAAAGAAAATGTCTCCACGTCACCAAAGTATGAACAAACACAACCAACTCCAAATCATGAGTGGGATAATTCAACTCATGATCCTTGAGTTTGCAAGACTCATAGGTAATCAAACATCCATAAGGACTACTCCAAAACCCTCCAAAAAAGCATCAATGCACACAACAAAATTACTTGCTGCATCAGGTACTATCAAAATAGGTGCACTAGTCAATCACTCCTTAAGAGTTTGGAAAGATGCCTCACACTGCACTATCCAAACAAAATTATTCCCTTTCCTCTAAAGAGAAGTGATGGGATGGCCTAGCCTCAATAATCCTTGAACAAACCAACAATAATATCCTGCAAGGCCCATAAAGCTGTGAACCTATGCCATAATAGTAAGCATTGGCCAATCTACAATCTCCTGAATCTTAGAGGGATCCACAACAATAACCTCTCTATAAATAGCATGACCCAAATATTTCACTTTAGTCTAGAAGAAATCACACTTAGCCCAAATTGGTGTACAAATGATTATCTTAGAGACACTGCAGTACCTATCTCAAATGCTCCTCATGCTCCTCCATGGTCATCGAGTAGATCAATATGTCATCAAGAAACACAAGAACAAATCTATCAAGGTAAGTCCTAAATACCCCATTTGCCAGGCTCATAAAAATTGAGGGCACAATAGTAAGTCCGAATGGAAGTAGCCTAAACTCATAGTGCTGATAACGAGTATGAAAATATGTCTGATGAATGTCTACCTCATGGATCTAAAGCTGATGGTACCTTGACTTAAGATCTATCTTAGAAAATATCTTAGCATCCTCAATCTAATCAAAAAGATCATCAATCCTTGATAAAAGACAATGGTTCTTCACCATCACCTTATTCAACTATTGATAATCTATACATAGGCGAAGGGATCCATCCTTCTTATTTAAAAATAAAACCAGTGCTCACCATGGAGAAACACTAGGATGAATGAAACCCTTAGCCAACAAATCCTCCAACTACATTCATAACTCACTCAACTCCTGAGTAGTCATTTGATAAGTCACCTTGGATATTGGCTCTGCTATAAGAATTAAGTCAATTGAAATCAATGTCATGCTTGGGTGGCATACTCAAAATCTCATTAATAAAAGCATCCAAAAAATCCTAAAGAATAGGATGATTAAGAAGAGGATCTTCTTGACTCTCTCCCTCCAAATTATTCATTGTTACTGCAAACAGATGACATCCTTGTTGCACACACTGCTTCAATTGCATAGCGGAGATCATACAGAGAGAAATGGGTCTCTAGACACCCACAATCTCCACACTCTTCCCATAGTCTCCACCACACTACGCCACCTTTCATTGGTAATCTATGCTAGCCAGATGTTCCTCAAGCCAATCTATGCCCAAGAAAACACCATAAGACCCCAACGATAGGACACAAAGATTGACTATAGTGGTGAGGACTCCTAAGTTCAACTCATACCTACAAACAAGGGAATCTATAGCCACCTTAGACCCAATAGCTAACTCTACCTACCACCTATAAATTTTATTTCCCACTGTAAGCCCACATTGCTCCACTATAGAAGGAGAAATAAAGGAATCCGAAGATCCAAAATCAAACAATACAAAAAATGAAATACCACCTATCCTACCTATATTCTCCACAATTGTACCCTAATGCTCGACCTGATAGTTACAACCGCCACAAAAACTCAGCGAGATCTCCCTGTAGATCTTCCATAGTAGGCTCTAAAGCTGTTGGTCTTTGATTAGGCATCTGTGTTGACCTCTGAGGATAGTGTAGACACCTAAAAATGTATCATTGATCATGTACTAATTATTCCTCTAATTAGTTAAATAATTCTTTAATTCTTTAATTAAGTTAATTAATCTTATTCTTCTATTTCATATTTCCTCATCATCTTACTAATTATTCTATTTCTTATTCTATCATCATTTTATCATTTTAACCATTTTCTAATGTTAATTAAATATTAATTTAATTGATTAATTCTGATTAATTCCCTAATTTAAATAATCTTTATTATTTAAATAAATTAGTTTTCAATTTCTATCTCTAATCATCTAATCATTCAACCCTTTTCTTAATATTAATTATTTAATTAATTATGATTTAATCCTTTAATTTAAATAATCTTTATTATTTAATTAAATTCCATTTCTAAAATAATTAAATAGTTTCTTTAAATTATTTAATTAACTAATTAATTTTCAATTTCTTCTAAATCCCCAAATTTTAATTTCATTTAATTTCACATTTCTTCTAATTTCTTCTAATTTCAAATACATGTGCATGATTTCAAAAACCAAATTGAAAATCAAAGTCAAGTTCTAAATATATTCAAATACTAAATTGAATTTAAAATAAATTCAATTATTTGAATTCAAATCTCATGCAAAGATTAAATTGAAAATCTAAGTTAAAGTGCAAGCACATGCTAAATTAATTAATTCAATCAATTAATTAATTAAATCATTATGTCAATCTCTATTTTTATATTTTAGTTAGCTTTTTCTAAATAAAGATTTCTTTGTCATCCTCTTTATTTCCTCCAATCATTCTTTTTCTTCCCCGAGTTAGCTTTTTCTCAACCAATTATCTCAAATTAATCTATTCAATCTATTCTGTTTCACCTCCAAATCAACAGTTCAACTATCAATCTTCATGCGAGCTCACCTGAGTTCCACCTCTTGATCAATCTGTTCCACCTTTCAATCTCCATTTTCAATCCTCTTCGAATCTTGGACAATTACTATGAATCACAAACTTTGAATCTTTGTGTCAATTGCAGGTTGCCAACACAATATTTGAGAGCCATCATACCACATAGAAGAGAAGAACAATAGAAGTTATATGCAGTCACGAAATATGGAGTTTTGATTGATTTAATTTATAATTCCTATTTTGATTAGATTGTGTTATTTTATTGTCAGTTTGTTTGAATTCTTTGATTAGATAGGGATTCATGATTTCCCTTTGCTTCTAATTGATATATTTTAAAGATGAATTTTTTCATGCGACATTTTGGTGAACCCATTTACGTCCTTACTATCATCCTAATTCCTTGCATAGTCCTCATTTACGTCCTTACTATCATCCTAAGTCTTTGCATAGTCCTCATTTATGTCCTTACTATCATCCAAAGTCCTTGCATAGTCCTCATTTATGTCCCAAGTCCTTGCAAAGTCCTCATTATCATCCTCATATAAGTCCTTGTCTAGACCCCATATACATCTTTCTTAGTCCATCATCATTTGCATAATCATCCTACAAAGTCATAGCATGTGTCTTAATGGGTCTCCCAGGTGATGGTTTTCTCCCCTTTGAGCAACCTAATCTAGTGCCAAATGGTGATCAATGAGAAATCATTGAAGGTCTAGCTAACTTAGCCTGGGACTCAAGGAGAAACACACCCCACTATATAGGAGTCGAGTACGAGGTAAATATCGAGTATAAAATTGCCCGTAGGATTGATAGAGAAATTAGTGTAGAACATCTAAGAGAAGATTTTGAAAAACTTGCACTATAAAAATCCCAAAATACTCAACAAGTCTCACATCAAAATCCTCGATAGAGAGTCTATTCTAGTCTTGCATACCTCATACCTAGGTCTAGAGTCTAGCATTAGTTGTCGTCTTGCATAAGGTGCTAAAACCACCCTCATACAGAAGTCTTAAATGCCCATCACAAGGTCATAAAAGGAAAAAGGTACAATGGACCCAAATAATGACTTGTTAGTAAACCCAACTTGGAATATGGACATATCAACTAGTCAACAGTCAGGTTCCTAGGCAATGTCTACATTACATGAACTACAACAACATTAAACACGAGAAGAAATTGAGTCAGCGTAACAAGATCCACATGTCCTTATGATCTTAGATGCACTTATACATAGTGATAGGGACAAATATCTCTCGTTGTTATTACAAAATGGGACAAAATTACCTGAGGATTTTGACGTCACAAAGATTTTACGACCAGGATGTTAGGATTCCCAAAGATACTGAGAGGGGGGGGGTGAATTAGTATCTGACTGGTTGGATAATTTTCTTAACTTATAACATGAAAAGCATATTAAAACTGTGTACTGGTAAACCAAAAATAATGCAGTAAATAAGAATAGCAACCACAACATAAGAGACACACCATAACACAATATTTTAATGAGGAAACCTGGTGTGGGAAAAACCTCGGTGGGATTTGTGACCCATAATATTCACTTATTGACCAATAAGGGAATATTACTGTCTACAACAGGGGCCTGCACATGCAGGAAGGCCAAGTGCCTAGAGCTCACTGCTCAGTTACAAAAGAAGTCACACTGAATTACAAAATTGGATTATAAAAATCCAATGTCTTGTACTGCTTCGGATCGACATCTTCTATGCCAGATTTAGTACCAGTTTAAGCTCTGCAATATACATAAACCGTTATCCTAATAATTCACACATTAGGTTTGCTATATTCTTTCTCATACTTTTCTCTATAAATGATCTACAATGATCTCATACATATATGAGTCATATTACAATCTGCCATGTTGGCTTACAAAAGATTTTACAATTAATTACAAAATACATTTATACAAAATTCCTGTCAGCCATGTTGCCGGTAATCTTCTTTTTGGTGCCGGTGCTTGCCTGCCGGTATCACATGATTGTAAGGTTGCCATCAATGGCAATACCTTCAATCACCTAGAATTTCTCATTGGAGTGTGCATTTGCCAAAACAGGAAATACTTTAGGTCAAGATAACAATCAAATACCACATATAACACAAATGCAAACAACAACCTCTAATTTTCCTCAGAATACACCTATATAAACAAATGTTAGTTCAAACACGAACTCTCAGTCGAGTGCATCATCCTCAACAATAAATGTCAACGAACCAACATAGAGAATACTGATAATATCAAGTGTCTCAACACCTATTCAAACACAGATTCCTCATACAACAAGTGCAACCCAGCCTCCGGTTTCCTATTCCATAGGATCGACATATAGTCACCAAAATGCAAATCTAGGTATTACAAATACAACAAGTAGAACTCAGCCTAACATGGGTTCACATATCAACCATTTCACAATACTTAGTGGAATGTATAACACAAGAAATTATAATCATGGTACCTTCCAACAACCTCCTAGTTATGCTACCACAAATTATTTTGTGGGACATACACAGACACAAGGTGTACCTTTGACTCAAATGGATATTTTGACACAACAGTTACACAATTTGCAACAACATGTAACTACTATACAAACCGGTAATGATAAAAAGAGCTACACACTACAAGACTTACGTCCTTATCCTTTTGATCACACATTGTACATGTCACCTTTCCCACAACATTTTGAGATGCCAAAATTTGACAGATACCGAGGGAAAGGTGATCCTAGAGACCACATCAAAGAATTTTTTACGACATGCATAAAGGTTGCAACATAGGACACTTACCTAATGAGGCTATTTCCTAAAAGTTTGGGAGACCCAACCTTAGAGTGGTTTTCACATTTACCACCAACCATCACATCATGGGGAGAATTAGTTGAACACTTTATTGCAAATGTTTCACATAACATTGAAATCCCGGTCACTTTAATTGACTTGTGTGCTGTGAAACAATACAAGAATGAAACATTTGCATCCTTCATACAATGATGGACGACTCTCTATAGGAGGTGTAAAACAATTATTCCAGAAATAGAGCAAGTGGATATGTTCACAAAAAACTTGATCCCTAAGATTAAATATTTGATACAAATGCAATGTTTAACCACGTTTGAACAAATCATGGAAAAAGTTCTAAAGTGTGAGAAAGGGCTAGTGGAACAAGGTCTTATTAAGTATGGCAACACCAACAATAATGACAAATCCAAGTTTTGGTCAAAAAATAAGAATGTGACCAATGATGGTGTTGTAGACGCTCGAACGGTAAATAGAACTCAACCACTTTATCTTTAGGCATGATTCAATCATTAAATCCAAATATGGAGAATAATACTACCTCAACAAACGTAAATGCTACACAAAACATGAACACAAAGTATCCCAGGGTAAATGATCCAAGAAGGAATTACACACCTCTAGGAGAACCTATAGAGTGAGTGCTCAAAAAGTTAATACAAACAAACATGATCATGTTACCGAAAATAAGAGTATATGAACCAGGTCCTTTCAAACCCACATGGTGGAATGATAGTGATTTCTGTGATTATCATCAGACTAAAGGTCACAAAATGGTGAGTTGCTATAAGTTGAAAAACTTGGTCCAAGATATGATAGACCAAGGCAACATCACGATCAATACCGATAAAACCTCAGCAAACACAAATCACACAATCTTTAAGGATCCATTTGTTAAGCATGACAAACAGACGACTACTACATCAGGAACTCAAGATAATACAAGTAACTACACAAAGGTCTCATATGATTACACTATTCATGCCATTAGCTCAGGAGATGTAGTAAACAATGATTCACAAGAAACACTTGATCAAGATGAGTAGTATCTAGATACTCACACAGATGATAACCAAATTTGCATGCTATTAGAGACATCGAAATATGATGAAGATAGAAATCTATGTCTCAGAGATTGGAGGCATGATGAACCATTTCATTCAGGATGGTTTGAAGATGAAATTATAGAACAAATCATGGATGTCAAACATACACATGAAAATATGAGGAGGGATTTAACATAAACCTTGACATCACAACATATGATACTGACAATTCCTGCAAAAGAGATGATACAGTGGCTAAAATTACAATAACTACTAGAGGCAGAGACTGTGCAGTAGTTACTCGTAGATCAAAGGTAACTTTACAAGGAGTACTGCCAAACCATCCACGAACAATAGGGATTTATAATGTTGTTGAACAACTTAAGAAAACCCCGACACATATATCACTATTTGAACTACTGCGTATTTCACCCACTCATAAAGCGATTCTAGATAAAGCACTTCAAGATTCAGTAGTGGACATAGATATGGATGAAAATACCTTCTAGTCCATGGTAGGGAATTTATTGCAAGGCACTTGCATTGCATTTAGAGAACATGACATTCCTACTGATAGATTGCTCCATAATGACCCGCTACATCTAGAAGCTTACATACATAGAAGAAGAATTTGAAGAGTACTCATAGATGGAGGAGCCGGTCTCAACATTTGTACTTTAAAATTGGTTAAGGCACTAGGATATTCTGAACTTTACATTGTTTCATCCAAGAGGATAAATATCAAGGCATTTGATGATGAAGACCGTCCCTTAAAAGACATTGTAACACTACTAGTACAAGTGGGACCTATAACAACAGAGGTCACTTTTCAAGTCTTGGACAGAGAAATGGGATATAACATGTTATTGGGCCACCCATGGATCCATAACATGCAAGCAGTACCATCCATATTTCATCAGTGTGCCAAATTCGCATATAATGGTATTGAAATCACCATAAAAGGTGATCCAAATCCCTTCCAACACTGCAATTACTTGAAAGAAAGTGTGGATAATCAGGTACTAATTAATCAAGCAACATGTCTCACTACACAACTGGATGCATTAACAATCACAAAAACAAAGAAGTATTTGCCTACAACATCTTCTTTATAGAATCATGATATGGGTTGTGGAGAGTATTCTATTTCAAATAGTTCAAGTGGAAAACAATTGTCCTATCTCCCAAGTCTTTTGGGAAACCTCAAAATGCAATACATAAACAAGACAAAGGAAAAAATATTATAAGATACACAGACTCATGCTCTTTCATTAGATGGGGTGATTTACAGGAAGAATCCCTGAATGAAGATCTCAACCATTGGATATATAGAGAAGAGGATCATATGACAATACCCATAATACCCCTAGATCAGTATGGCAATGGATTCAAAATGCTCCAAAGACATGGATATGATGGTACCATAGGCCTAGGGTTACAAAAACAAGGAATACTAGAACCTATTGTTCCTAACGACAATCTAGGGAATCAAGGGTTAGGGTATAAGCATGTACTGCATATCACGAAGGAAAGAAAACACACCCTGGATATACTAAATAGACCAATGCAATTGTCAGACTACATATCTCAAAGGGAGTTTTACACACGTGTGCTTCCCTCCTCATCTCAAACAAGCAATCAAGTACCAACATCACCTAGTGAAGAATTAGATGGGGAAGACATGAGACAACTCCTACAAGAGCCTAGCACTGAGTCAAAAAATGATATAGTTCTTGACACAATGACACAAACAAATGTTGCAATAGACACAAGTTTACCACCAGCAGATGAATCTAATCCCTAGTTATTATCAATACTTCTACTGTGGGAAATGACTCAAGCTCAACCTAATGAATCAAATGAAGAAAGACTACAACGACTTATACTAGGCTTAAGAAGGGTAACTACTATGCAAAGAAGATTGACCAATCTACAACATAATCAAAGGAAGGAATAAGAGGAGATAAGTTATGATACCTCAGATGATGAAACATACATTGAAAGTGAGACAAAATCTTACGACTATGATTTCTTATCACTGCATGATTCTAGCCCATGAACAAGTGTCATGCTAAGGTATCAAATAAAGCCTATACAAGATGAAAATACACCAAGTCAATCAAACAATCAAGTCCTCATGTTATCAGAATCTATTATAGAAGGGAGTAATGACTTACCCCTTGTGCATTCACACTTGATTGATTGGGGGAAAGAAGGAAAACCAACTCTGGATTGGTTCAAAAATGATGAAGCCATTGTAGAATTCCTCAGAGTCAGAGAGGGATTTCCACAAGGTGACCACAAAGTAGGATTTGTTGTAGACCTGGATAGGATGGCATACTTTGGAGAGGTAAGCACCTCTACAACAAAAGATACATATCAATATAACCATAATGGTAAGAGCGAGTTAGGTAACCTCCCCATTGAAAGAGAAAATTGAACATTTCTTATAGAAGAAACTAAAGAGGTAAACATAGCAAAAGGAGAGGTTGTACATAACATCCACCTAGCAAAATAACTAAACAAAAAATAAAAGGACAAGTTCATTCATTTTTTCAAACAATGTTCTATGAACTTTTCTTGGTCCTATGTAGATATGCTAGGCTTAGATCCTGAGTTGGTGTTAAATCATTTACCATTTCTACCAGGAAATAAATGAGTACACCCATGAACTTTTGAAGTGGGAGATCTAGTTCTCAAGGAGAACCAAAGGAACCTAGCAGAACGAGAAAAGCCAGGGAAGTTTGAACCTAACTGGCTAGGTCCTTTTATCATAACAAGGGTTATAGGTAATGGAGCATATAATTTGGCTACCATGGAGGGAGATCCACTCTCTGACCCTATGAACAACATGCACCTTAAATGATATTATACCTAAGGGCTGGGTTAGTTTAGGTTTTACTTTCTGCTTTGTATATCATTTTATTCAAAGCACTACATCACATATAGTTTCTTTTTGAAGCACATCATATTCACAATTTTTATAACATAAGTTTCTGCATTTTCATATAGCAACATCAATAAAACAAGACAACTGTCCAATTTTGTCATCTATTTGCATCTAAGAGAAATGAGGGTCATCTCCTTTCTTAGATGTTTGAACATGAAGTCTTTGAGGTTCTAAGGTCATTCATTTTTAACATTACCATGTGACGATGCTTTACTTATGGTTGGGTAGTGATTTCACTATTTGAGACTTGTTAACCCAAAATATATCAATTGCTATATCTCAAACACATTAAAAAAATCTCTAATTCATTCTAGACACCTAGTTGATCATATGACTAGTGAAAAATCTAAAACTCTATTTCAGTGCCACTGTAATTGTCACACCCAAGTAGGTTTCATTACTTACAAAGTCAAGGCAAGAAAATAATAAAATAAAAAGAGCTATGCCAAATATTCATTTCAAGGAAAAAGAGAAATGATATATAACTGAAATATCATGCATACAAAGTGCGACAAAAAGATTGACTATGGGAACATGCAAGTAACTCCATTAGGGCTATGAACGCTTGCTGGCAATGGAGCAATATTTGAGAAATTATAATCTATAACCTCGTCGGAGCCCTAAAAGCTTGCTGGTAGCGAGGCTCTATTCGAGATGCTTTTGAAGTTAGGATAATCCACGTAGCTAGTCATATAGGATGCTAAGGATCTTTAGTGAATACAAGAGCAAGAATTAACTCATCTGCACACACATGGGCAAAAGAAGATCAAAGTTTTAAGAATCAATGGGGAAGTTTTCCGCATCTCCATTTGTAAATCCTAGTCACTAAGTGTGTTGATTTGGATGTTCCAAGGGATCTTAAGGATTGATTGACCACTTATCTACTAAATGTTTCGTACCTCTATTTTTAATTGGTGTATTACAAAAGACAAAACAAACATAGTCAACCTTGTTTGAATAGGAAATGCATCTTCATCATGCATATTGCATTAACATAGGTCATGTCAAAAATTCATTATCTCCGCATGCATTTTTTGCAGATCATCATGTCATACAGGTCTACACACTGGGGGCATAACTGATAAAATTCTAAAAATCATAAAAATTCCTGAAAAAATTCTAAAAATCATGTAACGTCCTTCAAAAAATCTAAAAATAGTGAAAAAACTTAAAATCCAAAAACACAGAAAAAATGACAAAATCCTAAAAATCATAAAAAGTTCATCAAAAATACCAAAAACATCCAAATATATGAAAAATTAAAAACCCAAAATAGTTGGAAAGAGTAGTGAAAATACGAAAAACATTCATATAATGTCATTTGAAAATACCAAAAAACATCTAGGAAATCTTTCAAAAAATCAATAAAAAACATTCAAATATTGATCCACATAATCCAAAAACATCAAAAAAGCTCTTGGAAAATAACTAAACAATAAAAAATCAATCAAAAAACTTGCAATGAAATGTCTCGCAAGAAACAAATACCCTAGCAGATATCCAGCAAACACTTTGCATGAAGTTAACAAAGGATACGACTATCCAGTCAAACATCTGCAATCAACTGATTGAACTATCTTATCAATTGTATCATATCCATATTGTGAGGCCCTACCCCGAGCCGTCATAGAATTTCTGTTATTTTCATCTTGGACCTATTTTGGATACTATATTGTGATGCATTTCGGACATAGATTTTATATGATCTCGTGTGGTGGATAACATTGATATGATTATGTCATTTACTTTGATTTGCAGTACTTTATTTTGATGCTTGAAATTATAGATGCATGATCTATAAATGATTTAATTCCATGTTTATGAGGATGATGCCATTTAGTAGATGATTGTATGTAGATGTTATCAGATAATTGGATACTTGATTTTTATAATTGAAATTTTATGCGATGTTTGAATTGTATTCTTTTGATAATATTATACATGATTTTTGAAATTACTAATGTACAAGTGAGATGTGCAGGAAAATTATTCCATGTGACCATGGAAATTATTTAGAGAATCAAGCCTAGGCCTATGTGCGATTGTGAAGCCAGGGGTTGTCTATTTGGAGAGACAACCCCTCGTTTGTAAATGTGTTTTAATTTGTAAATGTTATGATTGGATGAGTGTTTAATTTGGAAATTAGTTTAATTTATAATTTTCAAAAAGGGACATTTGCCATGTGTGTTTTAGTGATGTGTAATTCTTTTTGTAGTGTCACTTGCCACATGTGTTCTAAGTTGAGTTGGCATTGTCATGTCTCTTTTTGAGGAAATTTATTTTACCAATGCATGTATTTTCAATTATCCTAAAATGATCCCAAGTAAACCTTGGATAGGGAGCCATTAGGAGGGTCAACTCAGAGTTAACCCGTAGGTAAACTTTGGGTGGACTTCTAAGAGGTTAAACTAACTCCTGGGGTCAAGTTAGGGGGATTTTTAGTGGGCCATATGATGTACCTATGGATGAAGGCCAAATTTAGCCATGTGTCCACTCCCTAGGGCTTGTTTAACCTCCCCAAAAGTTGAGTTTCCCAAGTTGACCGAATTTCATCTTTAGAAGAGCCTTCTTAGGTTAGATAACCCACTTCATGAGTGTCATTCCTTTTCCCCATTCCATTTCCATTTTTTAGGTGCCTTGGTTAGGGAGTGTGTAAGGTTTTGGGAAGACCAACCAATGAACATCCTTCACCCTTCCCAAGTGGGTTGGAAAGAGTGAGGTGTGGCTTCATAGGGAATAGTTTGGGAGGGAGAAGTTTGATCACCCACTCTCCATTTTGGAGACTTAGAATTTTTAGAATTTTTGCAAGTATTGGGAAAATTTTTGGGCTAAGTTTGGAAGGAGAAAAGTTGTAGATTGGGTAGCTCTCCTACAAATTCTCTTACCCTTTTTGGCAGATTAAGGTTGGTTAAATTCCCAACTATTGTATTATGTTGCTTTCTTTTGAAAAGATTGTGGTTGTTTTTGTTTTTCCATTGTTGTTGTTTTTGTGTAGGAAGGAGTAGAAATCTTCCTTATGTGTTTTTGTTGTGTTTTTATGTTTCCTTGTTTTGGGAGTTTTCAAGGCCAAACTCACCCTTGGGAGGGTAGAGTGGCCTTGGGGTGAAGGGTTATTTGAGAGCCTTTGAGTGAGAGGCTCTTTTTGGAAGAGAGTGATTCTCAAGGGATTTTTGTGACCATTGCTGCATAGTATTATGTTTATGCAATGGGGGTCATAAGGGGAGTTGCTAGCTTGTATGCCTTATAGGGACAAGTTTGGAACTTGTGGATGCATTATATTTGCAGCCTTGTTATGGCATTATGTGCACTATTTGCAGAATTCTCCTCAAGGGTACTTAGTCCACCTTCATCCCACTTGAAAAGTCACATAAGTGACATTGTTTAAACCTTTGGTTGGGAGTGTTTTTGTTGTTTTGAGTTTCTGCATGTATGTGTGTTTCCCATCTAGCCTTGACTCTCCTAGCTTGGGGGTGGCTTTTAGTAAGCCTAGGTTGGGAGGTGAGCCTCCATGGTCACAACCTCAAGTTTTTATTGCAGGTTGCTTTGGAAAAGACTTGGAAGGGAAAGCTTGGAAATGATCCTTGCTGATTGTATTTTAGTTGCAGAAAAAGAGTTTATTATCATATTTTAGTTGCAAGGAAAAATAAAAGAAATTAATTTCTTATTGTATGAAAGTTGCAGAAAATAAAATGTATTTATTAGACTATGTTTTATCATGAAACAAGATGTATCCTTTTACTAGATTATGATCTTGCAAAGAAGAAATACATTTGAGTTATTTCCTTGTAATTTATTCATTGCAAAAGAAAAAGAAATGGAAGGAAATCTATTTTCTGTTCTCTTTCATTTGTTAATACAGTGTATGCATGCTTGAAATGGAAAGGAAATAAATAAAATGTTGAAGTATAGATGTTAGTAAAAGAGAATAAACATTTATATCTATCCATTGTTCATAATACAAAATAATGTCAATAGGTGTTAGAGTGAATATTAATATTGCATCACATTTGTTGTTTATATATTAAATAGATTCTTTTAAAATAGTTAGTTGCAGCTATTATTAAACCAATGGATTTTAGAAAAGGTTATATTGCAACTGTAATAAAATCATTTCTGCTAAATTTTTCCTATTTTGAAATGCATATTGTAATACCCTAAAAATGGTCATCTAAACCATGAGCCCCTAATCTCGACAACGTCACCAAGGTCCTAACCAAAGACAATTAAATAAATCTTGAGCACACAATTAATTTCTAAAATCATCAATGTCACATGGCAAAATTAATCACTCAATATTAATTAAATATTTATTTAATTAATTGATCATTCCAAGTAAATCATTTTAAACAATTATCTTATTTATTTTAATTGAATATCTTTTGCATATTTAATTAAATAAATCAGTTTGCCATTAAATCATCAAAAAGAGGAATTAATTTGAAAAATAAATAAAAATTGCCATAAATCTTTAGAAAAGGAAACAAATCAAGAAAGAGGAATTGGAAATTATGAGCACAAATCTTCAAAAAAGGAAATAAATCAAAAAATGAATTAATTGACAAAAAAAAATTAAAAATTGAGAAAAGAAATCAATTGGAGATAATCTTGAAAAAAACAAATTTAAAAATTGATAGATAATCTCAAAGAAAACAATTAAAACAATTAAATATTAAAATTGAATGAAATAGAGAATAAATTAGCTTTTTCTTGATTTTATCTTAATTTTAGTTCAATTTCTTTTAAAATTGAGAAAAAATCCAATCACATCAATTCACCTGGATTGTGCTTACTCTTGGAAAATCTTGACTGCTCATCATCATTTGATCTTAGCCTTTGGTTTCTTTTTGAATTTTCTATAAATTCAGGCTCTCATCTCTCATTCAAAGATCTTGGAGAATATATTGTTATTATGCTATTTTTGCTCTAGGTTCATTCAGAATTTGCATTGAGATATTGCATATTAGTTATTTCATATTTCTTAAATCATTTAGCTTAAATATTCATATATTGCTTAAATCATGTTAAATTAACCTTGCATATCTAGCTTAAATCTCGCATCCATTTAGCTCATATTCATGCTCATATAGATTTAAAAAACCTTCATTTAGGTGTTGTCTAGTCACTTGATAGCTTAGCAATCTGAGAGAAATCTAAACTCACATCTACTAGAAGGCAATGGGTTGCTTTGTAATGGTTTATTATTTATTGATTATTGATTTACTAACCATGCATCTAATGACTTAATTGAAGTGTTGTGTATTTCATCTTACATATACACATCCATTTTTTACACACACATCTTTGGCGCCCACCATGGGGCTCAAAACCACGACTACAAGATTTCTAATGTTTCTTGAACAAATTTAATGTTTGGTTTTTATAAGTAATAAACATGTGTTAAATTTGCAAATAAAAATCTTTCTTTTTGCTTGTTCTTTTGTGACAGTAAAAAATGGTCTCTTTTTGGAGGGAATAACTTTTTATTGAACCGTTGGATCTAAACCAATTTGCTATATGTTGTTGAAAACCAAGTGTTCTACAGTTTCACTGAAGTGATTTTTTAAGAATTTCTAGTTTGAATGTTAGGAATGACAGAGTGCAGTACTATGATTTTACTTATTCTCCTAGGACAATAAAAAATGGTCTCTATTCGGAGTGCATAACTTTTAATTGAACTATTGGATCTAAACAAAATTTTAATATGTTCTGTAAAACCAAGTTGTCCACATTTCCACCAAAGCGAGTTTCCTAATTAGCTCTGGTTGAAAATTTATAAACGACAGAGTGTAGTACTATCAAAACTGTCATAACTAGGATAGTCATAAAAAATGGAAATTCTTGTTAGATTAGTTTAATTTATAGTTTGCATGCTAGAATTTTCTTTTGATGATTTTTTTTATGTTATTTTGGCAACTAATTTTGAGCTTTTAATGTTTGCAGGCCCGCTTGACAAAGAATTTATCAATCAAACATACGCCTGTTAAAGAATAAAAAAACAACATGACTACTGATGTGTTGGTTTTGCAGGTTGCCTAAAGAGAATCGACCCAACATCGTGTATTATTTAAATTAATTTTTAGGCACTTAAATTGCTTTCTAGTTAAAGAACAAATCTATCTTTTGTGTTTTCAAAAAAATCTGAGAGGTAGGAGAGTATGCTCTTGTCTTTTATAGACAATCAGAAATCTAGACCCTCGAAGCGTTTTTCTAAGTTTTGAGATTTGTGTACCATTAGCGGGCCTGTCACAGTGGGAAAAAGTAATCACCCTGTGAGAATGACCCAAGTGAGTACAACTGGACCTGAGCATTCCAAATCACTATAATAAATAGGCCTTTGGTGATTAAAGTCTCAAAGGATGGGATTATTTGAGTTTTCTCTTTGAGATCTCTCATATCGAGCATTTTGTAGGGCCTTGTAGTCTCAATCATGTTTACGTGACTACAACTTGTTTTAGTACCTTGTTGGGCTATAGGCCTCAATCATGCTTGCGTGACTTCAAGGGGTAATTTCAAATGGAATTCCTTACTAAAAACTATAAGATAGAGGCTACTCGATTCACCTCCGAAAGGGGATAATCTTTGTGTAAGAGAGATAGTAACTCTCCCAAGACACTTGCCATATTGTGCCCCCATTAGCATTTGGAGTCGGCTAATATGACGTTGAGAATCCATTGCGTGAGACTCAATGACTGTATTGTGATTAGCTATTAGATGTGTACCTAAGTCAACAAGCAAATATTTTCTTCTGTAAAGCCAACTTCTGTAGGGTTAGCGTGCTGTGGTTGAATTATTATATATCTTGCGTGTTTTTTGTATTTTGATCCCTGAAACTAAAAAATGAAATACTGAAACTAGAGAAAACAAATCAAACAATATCCAACAATTTAGTGATAAACTTTGTCCGTGTCCAAACTGGTCTCTGTCAGTCATCGAAACGTCAGTCCTTATAAAAAATTGGTAGTCGTCAGTCATTGAAACTCTGTTTGTCAAAATCTCATCTCTATCCAATCCTTTGTCATATGAATTCCTGATCTTGTTAGTCAAAACAATCAAAATTGCCCAGATCAGTCTACAATGAGCATAAAACTGGTCATCATCCTCTTGAACATAAACAATCTTGATAGTGTACCCCTGCCGTTGTGTTGCACGATTTTGTCGATCATCTCTCAGCTAGTTCAAAAAACATCTTATCAAACCTAAGTTAACTTAGATAACGTCTTACATAGGATAGATCATTCCTAAAACGAGACCAGATCTTAGTTACTTCACTCAATCACTACGTTAAACAAACAACTAGCTTCGATTTGATCTTGACTTCTGCAACACATCTAGTTCTCAGTCCCGTTGATTGTAAATTCCTATTCAAACTAGAAGCTCTTCTAAAATTTTTGACAAAACTAAGAATCCCATGGCTACCTTAGCTCCAATTCCCATGGCTACCTTGGCTCAAATACTTCAAGATATCAAGAAAGAAATATATGACATGAAAATCCAACAAAATAAATCAATGACTCCATTTGAAAAACAAATGAATGATATCAAGAGTAAGAAACTTCAAGGAATGCTAAAATGATTATATGATTTGACAATCAAAAGCCAACAAATAATTGACAATCAAAAGCCAAATATCAAACAAGCTCACAAGACACCTTCACCAAGACATAAAGACATTTCCTCCAAATATCCTCTAGATAGATAGTTTACACCTTTGGGGCAATCTATTGAGTCTACTTTGAAAGAGCTTCTTGAGCATAATATTATCATATTGCCTAAAAAGACCACAAGGGTATGTGAATTTGTGAGTAATTATTGTGCATACCATAGACAAAATGAACATAAGACTTCAAAATGCATGGAATTACAACATAAGATTCAAGATCTCATTGATAATAGTGTCATTGAAATTGAAGATCCTAATGACTCACCTAAAGAAAAAGAAGGAACAATTTCTAAGCATGATAAAAAACATGAACCTATGTATAGCAAGGCTCCATATGTAGCCTCCATCCCTTCCATGATGTCTTCATCTCCTTCAAACAATGAAAATTCTCATGTTTACCTTCAAGGGCTATCTCCTATGGAAATCCAAGTTAATCCCAATACTAATAAAAGTTCCTCTAAAGATTTAAAAATCCCAGATCCTATTCCATCATACACTTCAATTCCAAATGTACCCACTCCAGAGAGTCTCACTCAAAATGCTTCCCCATCATGCCAAAATATGGAGATCTTCCAAGAATCCTCCATGCATATCAACAATATTACCCCTTCCTTAGAAGTGACTCCATGTCAAGAGGATAATCTAAAAAAATGAAGAAACAAGTCCTATTATAAATCAAGATCAAGACACCAAAACTTCTCAGTCCCATCTAATGATTGAAAAAGATCCTATTTCACTAGAATCGCATGATGATCCCCTTATACCTTTCCATTTCTTCCAAGATGATCCCCTTCCAAATCCCATTCCTAATGCACTTCCTAAGAAAGATCATGATGCCTCTTCCACCTTTTCAAATGATCCTATTCAAAATGAAGAGTCAAACACCCTTCCTACTCTATCCAATCGTCCTCTGCCATGTCAAGATCAAAGTATCCCTTCATCCTCCATGTTCACTTCATGATCCTATCATACCTTGCAAGCCACCTCCACCTCAAAATGGACTTGCCTCTAGCATCAAAAGTAAGAAGAAACCCTTTGTTAAAAATATTTTTCAAAGCATGCATTATCAAAGAAAAGGGTTAGACATTCATGAACATGGTATATTAGAACCTCCTGCTATAAAAAAAAGTCTTGATTATATTGGCTACATTTCTCACTCTCAAGATGTTGGTATCTCTCATAAATCCTACATTTCTCTAGTTAAATCCAAATATACACTTTCTCCTTCGTCCCTTCCATCCATTCTAGGTCCCTATATCCCTCCATCCCTTATGTAGGATCAACAAAGACACACATCTTCGAGTACCTTCCATTCATCTAAAAGACTTCCATATCATTCCTATCTATCCATGCATCTCCCTCCAAGAAATTTGGATGCCAATCATAAAACTCATAAGTCAAGTAATCCATATGTATTCAAGGATCAACATGTCCCATTTAATCGACATGTCAAAACAAAGAAAAATATGATCCAAAAAGAAAAAGAAAAATACAAAATGCCACAAAGGCCCACCAAGAAAGAAGAATAGTCAAAATTTATATGGGTTCCTAAGAAACTTGTACAAGAAATGCACTCTAAGGATTACAAAAGCATGAAAAATCAAATGGGTTCCTAAGGAACTTGTACAAGCAATGCGCTCTAAGGAACTACTAAAAAATAAAAAACCTTGTGGATGCCTAAGTGGCTACTTGAAGCACAACATTCTAAAGAAAAATCAAAATTGGAATCTAGAATTTTTGGTCCTCCATCCAAACCTTCTGAGTCTATTCCTCCATCACCTCCTTCATCCACTTTGGGTTCTTATGCCCCAAAATTTTTAACCTTTCCTCCATCCAAATCTCAAAATCTGAGATTCACTTCTCTTCCATATGTCCACCATCCCTCAAGATGTGTGCCAATGTTGATCTTCAACATTTCCATCTAGCCATACACAATTCTTGCAACATCCCATCCATTATCCAACACCTCTTTTTCACCCTTCCATCCCTCTTATCCAATCCTTTTCATAAATCCTTGCACTAGTTTCATTTCATTATCCTATCAACATCTTTGAGCATACCTTCATAGCCATGGTCTATTGCAACTCATATTCTAAGGGTACCATTTAAAGCAGCGAGACATTGGGGTCCTTCTTCCATCCCCTATCATGCCTCCATTATCTTCCAAAAGAAAAAAAAAATGATGAAAAAGTGAAAAAAAAATCAGAAAAAAAGTAAAGAGAAATAAATTCATCCTTGTGTGAAAACCACTTCTTGTGGTGCCTTGGGCAAGTACCATGATGAAAACCAGGCAAAAAGGCATCATGTGTAATCCATTATCCTTTTGCACTTTACACTAGGGCCAAGTTCCATCCATGTACATCCATCTATTATCCTTCTTTCTCCATTATCCTTCACCCTCCATTATCCCTCATCCGCTCTATCTACATTCATATCCCTTTTCCACCTTTGATCTTGACAAGGTTAAGGATCTTTCCAGGCTTCATGTGTCCTATCTATTGCACTTGATCTAGATCCTTTAGCTCCTCTCTATTTCTTGCTTACATCCTTCACTACTCCCTTTTGATCTTGCTTATCATATCTGCCTCCTATCCAAATCTATCCCTTGATCTTGATCAACACTATGGACAAAATGTAAAAACATGTTTTTCGCAAACCTCTTGACATGGCCATTTATTTCCACCATATGGCTTCGTTACACTATATCCTTGCTTTACTGTGCTATATTCTTGCTTTACATCACTAAAATCCTTGCTTTACATCGCTAAAATCCTTGGTTTAAATTGCTATATCTAGACCCTATGCTTGGATTAACGTTGTGAGATAGTCTTTGAAAGCATCCACCATCATTCTCTTATCCATTCATGTACTCAAAATCCCTTTTGCCTTGCTAGACACTAGGAGAAAACATCAAAGTCCTAAAAATCATAAAATATTTTGAACAAACTTCTAAAAATCATAAAATGTCCTGAACAAAATCCTAAAAATAAAAAACTCACAAAATCAATAAACTAAAAAGTCAAAGCAAGAAAGCATAGACTATCCATCATAAAAAAAAAACATCAAACAAACTCTCAAAGTCTGCAATCAAACTTATCGCATGTCTTGTTATTCAATATATCAAACTCTATCAAACATCAACATGTCTTATACAAGGAAGGGTACACTCAAAACCAGACAGATTGGTCTTATACGGGGTACTTACTCTTTGAAACCAAACATTCCTATCAATTATAAAATCAAAACAATGACATAGATCAGTATGGTTGCTGGATTTTGTCCAGGTTAGTCTTATCTCTTGTACTAAAATGTTGCATCTTTGTTTTCGCTTGTACATATCATTTAGTCACTTTTGTGTCATCTTAGTTCGTTGGAACCCTCATGGCTTGAAACTGATCAATGTCCTCATCTTAGGGTAATTGACTGATCAATTTACATGTCCTAAGTAGTATCAACGAAGTCTTCTTTATGTCAATGATACTCGGTCATTCACTCTGAGTCAGTCACCTATCTCCTAACTATTGCAAAGTTTTATCACTGAGTACACAAGCAAAACAAGACTACTACAAACAATCACTAATTTTTTTGAGATATGCATGAAATTTTCTGTGTGTGTTGTCTTTTACATTGTCTTTCGCTTATTATTCCCTTTGAGTAACTTGAGGAAGTCTATCTTGACTAAGAGGAGCAAGGATTGGGGGCATAATATTTTCTTTGTTTCCTGCTTGTAGGAATGATTCCGATGATCTGAAAACATCTAATCAGCTGGGTGTCTGTGATAAGTGCCTTCACATTAAGGTGAAATCACCACACATTCCTCGACTCTGCTTATTTGTATGCTACAAGGAGGTTCCCATAATTTCTTTGTCTATTTTGAGGGAATTTCTTTATCATGCAATCTAGGTCCCTACAAAATCTGTCCAAGGATATGAATGAAAAAGGGTCATTCTGGACAAGATAATTATTATTGCACATGAAAAGAAAGGAACTCTAATATGCCTGCTATGTTTGTAAAACACTCAATGATGAAAATTAAGCTTTTCAAATCCAATGACTAGGTTTCAGATGCATTTCATTGTGCATCTCATCTTGCATTTCATTCTGCATCTCATGAATTTAGAGTGATTTGAATATGGTAACACTGATTTCTTTATCTTCTGAATGAGAAGTTGGAAGTATCATCATTTCTCAGCTAAGTGGTCTCTTTTTCATCATCATTTCTCTGATCGAGTACTTGTGTATTGAGATGTTAGCTGCATACATGAGAATCTTCTATAGATCCATACATTTCATTATTACTTATTTGCATTCATATTATTGCATGAAGAAAAATAAACATTTGCATTACTAGTTACTCATTCTCCTCATTTATTTGCATAAAAAGAAACAAAAATAAACATCCATACTCCATTTGCATTCATTCATCTATACTGAAAAGATATGCATACATATAGAATAAAGCATATAGAACAACATCTCATAATCAATCAACACAAGTATGATGAAATCAAATCAAGAACTCGTAAATCGGCTGTCCCGAGTCCATTTTCACGATCGAAATCGAAATCTGATATCAATTCTCTCATTGAAATTTTACGATGTTGACCAGTTAGCGCTTTCATCAACTACTCATTCTCTTCTTCAATTTGCACTCAATTTCTCGTTAATCAATGCTAAATCTCAATTTAATTCTGACCTTTACTTTGATTTTAATCTTCAACATTAATCTTTGTGCTCAAATAACTTATCATCGCTGCAAAAAAAAATGTCCACAATCACTGGGCAACGCTCGCTATCTTTCAATTTTTCTCCTGAGGGGGCATACTCATGACCTCAAAGTTGAGAATTTCTTTCAAAAATCTTCATTGCAAGTCGAGTAACTAATCTTTTCTAAATGTCAAACAAGACCTCATCGCTAGGGGTATCTCAATTTCATCGCTTTATATCAAGTTGAGATTTCTCGACCATCTGAATAGAATCAATCACTAGGGGCATATTAGTTTTATCGCTTCATATCAAGCTGATATTGTCTTTGTCTGAATTAGTCTCTTAACATTAATCAGTTTCATTGCTTTTCATCAAGCTAATTATTCATTTAAACTCAATGAAGGGTTTAAAGAGTTTATTTTATCACACACTCAATCTAAGAAGGCGTTCAGTTTCATCACATGGAATCAAGCTGAACAGTTTATCTTCACTCATCGTGTCTTGATCCATCAAGTTCAAGATTGATTTTATCTTCACTCATTGTGTCTAGTTCAATCAAGTTTTAGATCAGTAAGATCTGCTTCTTGATCAATCAAGTTCAAGTTCGGTATCTTTGCTCTTCATCGGTCCTAGTTCAATCAAGTTCGGGATCAGTTTCAGTTTAATCAACTCTGTTCAACTTCATCACTTCAAATCAAGTTAAAGACCTCGCTCTTCATTTGGTTCATGATCAATCAAGTTCAGAACTGGTATCTCCTAGACATCAAATTTTCTTTGAACCAATGCACTGCTCGCACATTAATTCAAAGAGGGGCAAATGTAATACCCTAAAAATGATCATCTAAACCATGAGCCCCTAATCTCGACAACGTCACCAAGGTCCTAACCAAAGGTAATTAAATAAATCTTGAGCACACAATTAATTTCTAAAATCATCAATGTCACATGGCAAAATTAATCACTCAATATTAATTAAATATTTATTTAATTAATTGATCATTCTAAGTAAATCATTTTTAAACAATTATCTTATTTATTTTAATTAAATATCTTTTGCATATTTAATTAAATAAATCAATTTGCCATTAAATCATCAAAAAGAGGAATTAATTTGAAAAATAAATAAAAATTGCCATAAATCTTCAAAAAAGGAAACAAATCAAGAAAGAAGAATTGGAAATTATGAGCACAAATCTTAAAAAAGGAAATAAATCAAAAAAAGAATTAATTGACAAAAAAAAGAATTAAAAATTGAGAAAAGAAATCAATTGGAGATAATCTTGAAAAAAACAAATTAAAAATTGATAGATAATCTCAAAGAAAGAAATTAAAACAATTAAATATTAAAATTGAATGAAATAGAGAATAAATCAACTTTTTCTTGATTTGATCTTAATTTTAGTTCAATTTCCTTTAAAACTGAGAAAAACATCCAAACACATCAATTCACCTGGATTGTGCTTCCTCTTGGAAAATCTTGACTGCTCATCATCATTTGATCTTAGCCTTTGGTTTCTTTTTGAATTTTCTATAAATTTAGGCTCTCATCTCTCATTCAAAGATCTTGGAGAATATATTGTTATTATGCTATTTTTTCTCTAGGTTCATTTAAAATTTGCATTGAGATATTGCATATTAGTTATTTCATATTTCTTAAATCATTTAGCTTAAATATTCATATATTGCTTAAATCATGTTAGATTAACCTTGCATATCTAGCTTAAATCTTGCATTCATTTAGCTCATATTCATGCTCATATAGATTTAAAAATCCTTCATTTAGGTGTTGTCTACTCACTTGATAGCTTAGCAATCTGAGAGAAATCTAAACTCACATCTACTAGAAGGCAATGAGTTGCTTTGTAATGGTTTATTATTTATTGATTTACTATCCATGCATCTAATGACTTAATTGAAGTGTTGTGTATTCCAGCTTACAGATATAGATCCACTTTTCACACACACACATGTTAAGTAGGGAAAAATAAATGTACTTTCAGAATGAATGTTAGTATTGAATTACATCATGTTGTTTAAGGATTTAATGATTTTTTTTAAAAAGTTAGTTGTTGTTGTAAATAAATAAAACTCTGTCATATTTTTATATTCTATAAAAGTAGAAAATAAATCTAGATAATCTTATTTTAAAACAAAAAGGAAACTATATGCTCTAAATGAAGATAAAAAAAAAGAAATTTACTCCTATTCTATTATTTGAGATCAATCTGCTAAAATTATTGAAATACATATTTCATATATATATAGATATGTACACACACACACACACACACACACACACACACACACACACATAGATATGTACATATATATCTATATATATATATATATATAGATATATATAAATGTATATAATAGCATATGTATATATATATATATATTATGCATTTAATAACTTAAAAATAAAATTAAAAAAATAAAATTAAGCAGATCTAACCCTATGCATCGGAGTTGAAGCTCCTCGACTGCCACTGTAGGCCGAGACCCACAAGGACGCTCGCGACGCCACTGCAGGCTGAGACCCGTAGGGATGCTGCATTGCCATTGCGGGTGGCGACCCCCAGTAGTGGCCTCGACCACCACTACGGGTGGCCGCCGCAGCGGCTGTTGCCGCCGTTGTGGTTTACCACCACTGCCTCCTTTTCACTTCGTCTCTCTTTGGCCTCCTCCGCCACCATGAACCCTGCACACACACAAACACACACACCAAAACAAAAAGAAACAAATAAAATGTTAAGACAAGCAACCCTAACCCAAAACACTAAGGTAAGATGCATTTCTTTCTATTATCAGTTCACTCATATTTTATTAAATGCATATGTTCAATATAAGGATATCATGTAAATATATATATATATAAATTTCTATGATTAAATATGTATTTCAATAGTTTTAGCAGACTGATCTCAAATAACAGAATAAGAGTAATTTTTTTTTTTTATATCTTCATTTAGAGCATATAGTTTCCTTTTTGTTTTAAAATAAGATTATGTAGATTTATTTTCTTCTTTTATCGAATATAAAAGTATAACAAAGTTTTATTTATTCACAGTAGCAACTAACTTTTCAAAAAAAATCATTAAATCCTTAAACAACATGATGTAATTCAATACTAACATTCATTCTGAAAGTCCATTTATTTTTCCCTACTTAACATGCATTTCAGAATAGGAAAAATTTAGCAGAAATGATTTTATTACAACTGCAATATAACCCTTTCTAAAATCCATTGGTTTAATAACAACTGCAACTAACTATTTTAAAAGAATCTATTTAATCTATAAACAACAAATGTGATGCAATATTAATATTCACTCTAACACCTATTTACATTATTTTGTGTCATAACCCTCTTTTTGGACCTTGATATGACTTGTTATTATTATTATTATTATTATTATTATATTAATTTTATGAGTAATGTTAGAAAGAAAATATAAATTGAAATGAGGTTGAAGTTTTTAAATAAAAGAAAGAATTTAAGTGGTGACACACACATGAGGTCATAATTTATTTGAAAATTGCTTATTTTCTCAATATCCTAATTGAGCACATGGTGTAGGAGAAATAAGAAGAGTCTAGAAAAGAAAGTAAAAATTTAAAATATTAAAGAATAAATATTATATTTAGCAAATATATGACATGGGAGTTACAAAATTATTCTATGACAAGAATAATTCTATTCATGGCATTTTTATGACAAAGGAGTTACAAAATGCATTTTTGGAGGAGAATTCAAATTTAAATTTTGAATGCATGGTCAAATGTAACCCCCACTATGACAACAATCATTTTTGCATGAAATTAATTTAGAAATTGTTTATTTTCTCAATATACTATTTAGCACATGTTGTAGGAGGAAATGAGAAGGTTCTAGAAGAGAATCTCAATTCAATTTTTGCATGTAACCCCCACTATGTCAATTAATCATTTTGCATGAAATTATTTTGGGAAAATAATATGGAAATCAATTAATTTCTTTTGTAGTGGGAAACAGACTCTATTTTCTATATATTGAGTTCTAAATTTTTGAAAAAGGGAGTTCATTGTTTTTGGATGATAAAGTAGTCTTGAAATTCTTATTTTCAATACCATGTTAGTTGTAGGAGAAATTTTGTAGATGTGTTGCAGGATTTTGGAGAAGATCATTACCAAGCTTCAAGGAGGAATTGAAGGAGGTCAACAAGGTTCTTCATTCAAATCCAGGTTCCCCTCTTGCACATGCATTGCTTGCTTTTTCTTTTCAAAGAAAATCTTCTTCTCGTCTCTTTCAGAATTTTGCACATAAGAAAGTTTATATTTTAATTTTATTTTTTTAAAAGAAATCTCTTTTATCCATTTCAGATTTTTTTGCAAGGAAATCTTTCTCAGTTTTTGTTAATTGATTTAATCAAATACATGTAATAAATAGCTTTTATATCCAAAAAAATAAAAGAAAAAAAAATCTTCTTCTTCTTTATTCTACATGTAGGAAATAAATTGGTTAATAGATCTCTGTCAAAATATGCATATACAAATTTGAATATTGTTTAATTCTAAAATCTTTTCCTCAATCAACTTTCTTTATTTTACAAAAAATCAGATTTTTTTTTATAATGGAATAACTTGAACAAAAATAAATCTATTGCCAAAGTAATATAAAATCAGAATAAAGAAAATAGAAATAGAAATATATTCATCTCTGTGTATGATAGATAAATACCCATCTTTGTGGATTTTAGGAAAATATTCATGTGTGGATTTTAGGAAAACATTCATCCTTGTGCATTACAAAAAAAAAAAATCATCTCTGTACTTTTTAGAAACATATTCATCTCTTTGGATTTTTAGGAAAAAAAAATATTATTCCTTGTGCATGTATGAATTTTTTAAATTGAATTATACTTTAGAGTTTGTAATTAAATTTTATGTGTTTAATTTAAAATTAAAAATGTTTTAGAATATTAAAAGTTATTTTGAATGATTAAAATTAATAAGCTTATAGTTCTTTGAAATTTAATTATGCACTTGGTGATTAAAAAAATCATTTAGGATTAGTTTATAATTATAAATTTTAATAATTGAAAATTAATCAAATTTAGTGATGGATTTATTTATTGAGGTCCATTTAGTGAAAAATGGTTTTATTTATTGATATCTATTTAAAAAGGATTAATGAGACCTATTTATAATCTAACCTTATTAAAATTAATAGAAATGTGTTTAAAATATCATCTCTAGATTTAGGAATTAGATTATTAATATATTAAAGGAAAATTTAAGCGAAAAGGGTCTAACCCATATTAATGGATACCTTATTGGAGTTTTAATTATGAAAAATTAAGTTGCAAATTTGAACTCTTTTTAAATCCTAAAGAGTTAGTATCTCCTCAATGATGGGAAAAGAGTCTCTTGGGTTTTGAAAAGATAAATATTGCATAAGGCAAAAGGGTCGATTAACACTTGAGAATTTCAATAGATAATCAAGCATTAAGAGATCTATCATCTTGAATTAATCCTTCTTAGGATGTAGATATAATAGTTAAATCTCCTCATTAAACAAATTAGTTTGGCTTAGGAAAAACAAAGCAAAGGAAAATGTTATTGCGCCAATGATACACTTATTCCATAGTTTTGGATCTTTTCATCAAATAAATAAATCATAATAGTAAGTGGGTTCCCTCAAGACATTCAATACATTTCAAATATTTAAGTTCTTTAATTATTGGATTTAAAAACTAACTTTTGTATATTTCAATTTGTACAAGTATAAAATGTTAAGGGAATTTACCTAACAAGTAAATGTGTTTAGATTCATAGTAACCCTTTTAGGTATTTCAGGTATATGAGTTAATGTTAGACAAAGTTTTGCCTCAATTCGAAAGGTTGATTATTTGATTTTTTCTTTATTAGATTCCAAGATATGAGTATATAAGGCATTGAGAATAGTCACTTCTTTTAATAGTTAAAATCATTTACCTTCTAGCTAAAAGAAACATAAGACTAGAAAAAAGGAAAAGTTACACTTAATAATACAAGTAATTAGTAAGGAAAAATTTAATAAAAATTAGAGGTAAATTGCATAGTTAAATATTCATATGGTAATAGTATTAATTAGGATGCAAAGAGAGTTTATTCAAAACCGAAATTGTTTTAGCAAATGAGTTTCAAGAAACCTATTCCATGATCACTTAGAAAATTAAATAACAATTCTAATTGAGGGTAATTTAAGGAGCAAACATTAGCTCCATTTGAAGTATTTGAAATTGATAAAGTTATTATTTGTAGAATGTATCCAACAATAAAATTAACATTACTTCAAGTGGAAGGAGTAATTAGTTATCACTTTATAATCTTGCAAAGGTATTAGTTCAAAAGCAACTAGAATTTTATTGATTAGAATTGTTTATTAGGAGACTTGGTATTATTTACTTGGTCAACTAGCAAGTGTTTATACTCTTGTCTAATCTCTTTTTCAAACATTATTAACTAAGAATAATGTGGTTAGTTTGAAGTTTATTGTTGAATAGTTGTTTCATTTTCCCTTCAACAAGTGAGTATTAATTCATTTCCAAAGTATAATTTTTTGATAATTTAAATTCTATTTCAAGCAATTTAGTACCTTTCAAGTATTAGGATTCAAATTTAAAGTAGTGTTACCATTTGTAGATGAAATTTGTATTACTTCATATGGAAGAATTAGTTGGGATTATTATTAAGTATTTTTCACTTCAAACAAGTAGGTGTTAAAATTCATTTCCAAATTCTTGCTATTCAATCATTTTCTTTCAAGCAAATCAGTACTAGGATTCATACTTATTGTGTAATGGTTTGTCCAAAACAATTATATCTTGCAAGTGATTCAAATAATTTTCATAAGTTATCTTTGAAAGTATCATGGTTTCCAAGCAATTAGTAATTTCATGTATTTAGTTCAAGTTTTTGATTTTTTAATTAACATAACTTTCCTTCAGAGAAAATACTATTCCAAGTAGTCGATTTGTTTATGTTCCTTTCAATTACATAAAATTCATACTTTATTTTTTAAATTCAAGCGATAATTCCTTGTATGTAATAGTTTCTTTTTTCATAATTGTATTGGTATATTGCTTCATTTAAGATTCATGAATTCAAAGTTAAATTCCTAGTTAGATAACTAAACAAGAGGAGTTGAAACCAAAAATTAGCAGCGTTCGGTATCTATGGTGCCTCTGGGTCACACTTACGGGTAATGCCATCGTGTTGAACTACTGCACTTAACACCTAATAAAGGTGCAATAACTACGTCTATGGCATCGTCCCTCTAAATCATCAGGGAGAAATAAGGGTCATTTGGAAGTTAAAATCCAAGGGGTAGGTAATCCCCCTTAGATCGATAATCTAAAAAGATTAATTTTTAAATGAATTTACATCTGATCAGTTGAACTTTAGATAACCCCATTAGGGTTTGGATGTGTGTGAAGATCTTAAAAATTTATTTTATCTTGATGATTTCAACAGATGATAACGGATTAAGGGTGATGTATTTAATAGAAAATAAGACTTAGTTGTTTTAGGACACAAGTAGAAGGCCACCTTAAGCCTTTTGTTATAGAGCTACCATCATGGGTAGCAACCACAGAGAAACTGTTTTGGACATTGACCCTAGAAAGGGTTGCATACCCACCAAACAATTTACATGAAACCATAGTTAGAAACCAGAATTACATACTTTAAGCCTTGATCCCGTGCCGAAACGGGTATGTAGGTAGTCTAGGGACGGAGTTGTCCCTTGTACTTAGGCATTCGAGGATGGGGATTAGGATTTGGTTTTGGGTGATTAGTTGGTTCTTGAAGTTCCTTGGTCTTTTAATCAAATGGTTCAAATAATAATTGAAACATTAAAATTAATTCAATGCATACTCAGAAGGAATCCCGTATGGATTCGCTTGACTTCCTGAGGCTTTAGGAAGAATTTCGAGGTGGAACTCAAGCTTGTTTATGTAATTATTTTTATACTCCTAAGGACGGCGACCTTGGTGCACTCCTAGTAGGGGAGTGTAGTCTTTAGAGAGTGGCTCAGGACCCGGATGTTCTCGATGAGTCTAAAGTCTCTGGCCAGAGCATATCCTATTCTTATGAATAGATGCCTACCCATTTGGGTAGATGCCTATCCCAGATTGGATAGATGAAACCTCTTGTCCCATATGGACAGATGCCTAAACTGTATGGTTAGATGCCTAACCCGTATGGTTAGATGCCTAGTCCCATATGGATAGATGCCTAACCCGTATGGATAGATGCCCATCCCTGTTAGATGGATGCCTATCTCATTTGGATAGATGTACCTGAGTATTTGATTGAATAATAAAAAAAGTAAATAAGAATAAGTAAGAATAAGAAATCAATATTTTTATATATTAAAAAAAAAAATTAGTTGATTTTTTGGATTATGTGGGTTATTACATTTTGTATTATGAACAATGAATAGATATAAATGTTTATTCTCTTTTACTAACATCTATACTTCAACATTTTATTTATTTCTTTTCATTTCCAGCATGCATACACCTTATTAACAAATAAAAGAAAACAAAAAACAGATTTCCTTCCATTTCTTTTTCTTTTGCAATGAATAAACTACAAGGAAATAACTCAAATGTATTTCTTTCTTTGGAAGATCAAAATCTAATAAAAGGATACATCTTGTTTCATGATAAAACATAGTCTAATAAATACATTTTATTTTCTGCAACTTTCATACAATAAGAAATTCATTTCCTTTATTTTTTCTTGCAACTAAAATACAATAATAAACTGTTTTCTGCAACTAAAATACAATCAGCAAGGATCATTTTCAAGCTTTCCCTTCCGAGTCTTTTCCAAAGCAACCTGCAAAAAAAAATTTAGGTTGTGACCATGGAGGCTCACCTCCCAACTTAGGCTTACTAGAAGGGAGCCTCTGTGGGCTAAGACCCATAGGGGCAGTTGTTGCGTTACTGCGGGCCGTGACCCGCAGGGGCGGCCTCAGCCGCCATTGCGGGCCGAGACCCACAATAGCGCATTTGGAAAAGAGAGAAAAGAATAATGATAAAGATATAAGAAATATTTCAACCTTATTTAGGGTTCGAAATATAATAATGATATATTGGAAAAGAGGGGGGAAACCCTTTTCAACTTGAGATGGGAAACCCATTTGCAATTTATTTAATTAAATAGGAAAATTATTTCTACAATAGTTTTGGGGAATTTCAGCTTTAAATAAAATCCATTTTTCTTTTGTAGTTATATTTATATATAATGATTAAAATAAATTCCCTTGTAAATTTTAAAGTTGGAATCTATTATAGGTAAATTGTTAAATGTTAAACTATAGAGGTCAATATGGGTCAAATATTAAATAGTAAATATTTAATTATCTTAGGGGAAATTAAAAATGACCTTAGTATTAAATAAATTTAATAGTTTAATACTATATTTGATTTGGTTAACTTTATTGTTTAAATTTAAAGGCGTAATTGTGTATACTTATTCAACTATTTTCAATATGAGTTATGTTTATTTTATTTTAGGCTGAGTATTTTAAATACTCTTGAGATAAATAATATCTCTTTATTTATTATTGAAAATTTTAATTAAGGATAATATTAATTTAGTTGTGACGACCCCTTTTAGGGAATAAATTAGTATTCTCTAATTATTGTCACCATATTGATTTAGTTGATTAAATCAACTTTAGTAAACAATTCTATTTAACCCAGAGTCAACCCTTAGTTAAGACAAAACTTATTTAATTCCATTTTAATGTAGATTATTTAATGAATTTATGTTGTTTTAAAACAAATTTGTTGTTCCATTTTTGCCCAAAAGTTTGGGCATGACACATATGAAGTGATCATTATCTTGTCTTAAACAGAAGAGGATACACTCAAAATCAGACAGGCCAGTCTTAAATGGGGTCCACAACTTTTTGAGATCAAACATTATCAACCATCACATCAAGCAAGTGAGAATGAAGGCACAAGGTCAATATAGTTGCTGAATTTTGTCCGGGTCGGTCTTTATCTTTTATCATTTGGTGACAAATTATGTTCCTATGCTACTCAAGGATGTCCACAAGTGACTAGAGAAACCATGATGGGCATTATATTTTTCTTTGTTTGCTGTTTGTGGTATGAACCGATGAAGTTCTAGGGAAATTTCTTTAGTGGGTGTCCATGATAGGAGCTTTTAGCTATTGAATGCCACACATACCTCGACCCCTAGTGTATTTCCCAGAATGGAGGAGTTCACTCCTTGTCTGCTATGTGTTTGTTTCTTCAATGAGATATCTTTACATCTTGGTTCCTTATACCCTGATGTGCTAAGCTTCATTGTTCAATAATAAGGCTTAGTGATGAATATATATTGCACAATAAATAAATGACAAGTTCATGATTCATTCAATTTCATTCTCATCTCATCTATTTCTTGATAGTTTGTTGATTTCCCATCTTCTCTCTAAATCGTATTTTCTTTCTGACATCATTCTTTCATCAATCTCTTCTCTCCTTCATCTTACTAACATTTCTTCAAGGTACAGCTGAGTTAAAAATTTGTTCTAGCATTATCATACAAAAAACATGCATACATATAAATCCCATTGCATTCATAAATGTCATTCATGCATTCATATAGATACGATTGCATTCATAAACATTATTCATGCATACATATAAATCCCATTGCATTCATAAAACATCATTGATAAATCATGTAGTAACCATTGCATTCATGAATCATATAGAGTCAAATAGACATACATCATATAACTCATAACATCATATAAACATACATGGAAAACAAAGCATAATCGATCACTACCAAAAAACTTCATATCATATATATATAACTCAAAAATGATAATGCGTATGAATATAATGAATATGCTCGAAGGCTTAGATAACATGATCAAAATGTCTCAATCGATATTGCCTCTATCAACAGGTAGGTCCTTCCCACTAGATCCTTCCCTAGGATGTCAAGGTGGACCCATGACTCCTCCACTACTAGTCCGTCGAGAAGTAGATCAACCCGATCTCCTCCCCATGAAGGCACTAAAACTAGGCTCTCTTTGACCCTCAGGAATAGCTCTCTCATAAGCCTTTCAATAATAAATAGCCTCCTGTGTAGCAACAAAATACCTATTTGCCTAGCTGCGTGCCTCTATTGTTGGTCCGAATAGCTAATCATATTCATCCATGGTGATCTGAACTCTCCTGACTGCCTCATCTCTCTCCCTTTGGAGATGATCCCTCTCAGTCTCTAACGCACCATAGCCCCTACGGTAAGCCTCTCACTCAACATCTCATATGGTGACCTCATCCTCTAGACTCTGAATCCATCCTCTAAGAATCTATGGATCATCATCATCCCTATCACCCACCTATCCTCCTCCACCCTCTGTAGCAGACACGTCCTCTAGCTCTGGCATGTCAGTATCATCACCATCCTCACTGCTCGATGACCCTGAAGAATCATTGTCATCTCCTTTGCTAGTAGACTCAGTGTCTCCACTAATGTCTACATCCTCATCTCCTCCTCCCTTAGCTCTTCCAACTCCATCATCTCCTCCCTCATCTCCTCCCTCAGCTCCTCCACCCCCTCTCCTCCTTTGACTCTCTCCCCCAAGTCTATCCTAAGATACTGTCTAGGATGTCGAATCTGCTGTGCTATAATCAGAACAACAAGATCAATAAGTGGAATAGGCCCATGTCTGGCCCACCATGCATCATACTTTGACATAGTACCTGGATCCATTGCACCTCTACCCCAACCCAAAAGTAATGGATGATGAGCATCAAACTCAACAGAAGTAACACCTAGATGTATACAAAACCACCAATTAGAAACCTCCCAAGATACACGAGCAAAATAAGCAGTCACCATTGGTGTAACCTGTACCTCCCTGAACTATCCCAGTACCTGACTTGGGAGATACATATCAATAATCCACTGCATCTTGAATGTCCTACCAGTGAGATATCTCTGCTGTCAACTGAAAGGACAATGCACTGCATCATCTGCCCAACTGGGGCAATCTAAGTAAGGTCTCTAAATAAAATGCTGAAGAATGTCAAACTGATGCTTCCAATACAAGGTGTTACCCAATCCCCTGTGTCTAATACCCGCTGTGTACCTATAAGAATAAGGCTCACCAGGCTATAAGTCAACATGAATAACAGGTCTCACAATAGAGGTGTGCTCCCATGCTCACGTTTGGAGCAGTGTCATACTGCAACTGATAGAATGATATCCAAGGTATACAATGTCGTGCATCTAATAATATAACATGGCTAGAAGACACAGACCCCAAGTATATACATGTCGATGAACAATCATTTCATTGAGCACTCTACCCCATCCAACTAGAAATCCATGACCTTGTCTATCAGGTATCAACAAACCACCGATGATACTGCATAGTAGGATAGTCAGATCATCATAGTCTAATCAAGCCCAAGGAATATCATACCCACTACTGATCTGTAAGTCTTGCATCTCACACTCGAAAAGTGCACACAATCTAGCAACACCATCGTCATAGTCATACACAACTCTCTCACCATGAATCAAAATATGTAGTATATGCCATACATCCTCTAAGGTAATGGATGCCTCACCAGTAGGAAGATGAAAAGAACATGTCTCAGAATGCCATCGCTCTATCAAAGCTGTAATCAAGGCCCTGTTGGCCATAACCTCTGGCAAGTGTAACACATGATATAAACCAAGCTATTGAATATGCTCAATATCCTCCTCAAGTAAATCAACATGAAGATCAAGTCCACTGGGTCTGCTCTGTCAGTAGTATAGCACTCCAATGTTCTCCTACAAAGACAAAATGTTCAAAATATCAGATATCGAATCACGAGAAAGTAAAAATTATTAGACGCATGATAAAAAACCTTCACATACAACAAATGCATGACATTTATCTCTAATGCAGTACAATAAATGCTTATGAATGATATTTACAACGAATGCATAATGAAATGAGCGGATGCGTAACATTAAACACCAATGCGTGAAGAAACTAGCTAATGCCTAACATTTAAAGCGTATGCGTAACACTTAAAGAGAATGTGGTATGTTAAGAGCAAATGTGTAAAAATCGACAGGTTAATGCATGATGGAAAGAAAAAATTGAACACTAATTTTTTTGGAAAAAATAGCAAAAAAAGGCAAAAATTAAGAAAAATACCATGCCGCCAGTCCCAGGAGGTCTCTGATATGAACGTACTCGGTTAGACATGTGCAATCAAACTCTATAACTAACCATGATGATCAAATACTCACAAGAAAGCACATAATTTTCAAAGAAAACCAAGAACTTACCAAATTGTAAATGAGCAAATGAAAACCTAAAATCTCTATTTATAGCTCAAAATTAGGGTTTTTTGGCACCTCCACACCCACAGTCCCTGCTAGCTTCAAACAACTTGTAGCCTACTCAAACGATCTTGAAATTGAATGAAACTTCACATGATTGCTCCTTATACTAATATCAAAAGTATGATCTCAAATTTTTAATTTTTAGACCACCTTTTCCGAGGGGGCATATTTAAACTATACAGTGGTACCAAGGCATACTGGGGCAAATTTTTTTGTTTTCTTTGAAAGAACATCATTTCGACATTGCCTCAAAGAGGGGCAAATGTAGACACCTAAAAATGTCTCATTGATCATGTACTAATTATTCCTCTAATTAGTTAAATCCACCTTTTCTAAGGGAGCATATTTACACTATACAGTGGCACCAAGGCATACTGGGGCAAATTTTTTTGTTTTCTTTGAAAGAACATTGTTTCAACATTGCCTCAAAGAAGGGCAAATGTAGACACCTAAAAATGTCTCATTGATCATGTACTAATTATTCATTTAATTAGTTAAATAATTCTTTAATTATTTAATTAAGTTAATTAATCTTATTCTTCTATTTCATATTTCCTCATCATCTTACTAATTATTCTATTTCTTATTCTATCATCATTTTATCATTTTATCAATTTTCTAATGTTATTTAATTAATTAATTCTGATTAATTCCCTAATTTAAATTTTTATTATTGAAATAAATTAATTTTCAATTTCTATCTCTAATCATCTAATCATTCAACCCTTTTCTTAATATTAATTAAATATTCATTATTTAATTAATTATGATTTAATCCTTTAATTTAAATAATCTTTATTATTTAAGTAACTTCCATTTCTAAAATAATTAAATAGTTTCTTTAAATTATTTAATTAACTAATTAATTTTCAATTTCTTCTAAATCCCCAAATTCTAATTTCATTTAATTTCACATTTCTTCTAATTTCTTCTAATTTCAAATACATGTGCATGATTTCAAAAACCAAATTGAAAATCAAAGTCAAGTTCTAAATATATTCAAATACTAAATTGAATTTAAAATTAATTCAATTATTTGAGTTAAAATCTCATGCAAAGATTAAATTGAAAATCTAAGTTAAAGTGCAAGCACATGCTAAATTAATTAATTCAATCAATTAATTAATTAAATCCTTATCTCTCCAATCTCTATTTTTATATTTTAGTTAGCTTTTTCTAAATAAAGGTTTCTTTGTCATCGTCTTTATTTCCTCCAATCATTCTTTTTCTTCCCCGAGTTAGCTTTTTCTCTATTAGTTAACTCAAATTAATCTATTCAATCTATTTAGTTTCACCTCCAAATCAACAGTTCAACTATCAATCTTCATGTGAGCTCACCTGAGTTCCACCTCTTGATCAATCTGTTCCACCTTTCAATCCCATTCGAATCTTGGACAATTACTCTGAATCACGAACTTTGAATCATTATGTCAATTGCAGGTTGCCAACGCAAAATTCTAGGAGCCATCATACCACAGAGAAGAGAAGAACAATTGAAGTTATACGAAGTCACGAAATAGGGAGTTTTGATTGATTTAATTTATAATTCCTATTTTTATTTGATTGTGTTATTTCATTGTCAGTTTGTTTGAATTCTTTTATTAGATAGAGATTCATGATTTCCCTTTGCTGCTAATTGATATATTTAATGATGAATATTTACATGCGACAGATAGTGTACTACAATGTGACCCTGATGACCACATGTGAAGCAACCACCTTTACTAAAACCTCTGCTTGTTGATGGTGGACTGGACTGCTGAAAGCTACCTCTACTAGTACTCTACTGGAAACTCTGTGCTGGCTGAGTAGTATGAAATTTCCTAGAGTGCTACTAGCTATGATCCATGTATGCCTAGGTACCACCACCATGAGAAAAATTCTTACCTTAAAAAGTCTTCTCCTGTTGATGCTGTCCACCCTTGAATAGTGGAGGGTAACTCCTAGCAGAACCTACTACCTATGATTGAGTGCCTCTCGCACTAGAAATTGGAACTAGAGCACTACCAATCTACACTCGTGATTGACCATCTAGATCCATTGATAAATTCTCCTCAACTAACTTAGCTTTCTCCACTGCTATCTCCATAGTGTTGAGTTCAAAAACTCAAACTCCTCTACTAATATGAGAATTAAGGCCTCTAACAGTGTTGTACAAGCATGGATTCATCATCCATTATTCTAGCATTCTCCCTAAGTTCAAAGAGCTTATTCTCATACTTCTCTACTAACATAGCCACCTATTGTAAGTCATGGAACTCATTTGTCTTCCTCTATCTCTAGTGATCTGACAGGAAGAGAGCATAAAACCTCTCAAAAAAAATCTCCCATGAGACTGATGCAATATCCAAATGAAGTTTCTTCTCCTCTAGATGCCACCAAGTGGAAGAAAATCCACATAGATGCATGAAAGCACACCTAGGCTTGGTGTTCCTACCATACAGGTGAATAGAAAAAACCTACCCATATCCAACAACCATGTCTTTGCCTCTGTCCCACTGCTAGATCCATAAAAAGTAGGGGGTCTAAACCTAAGCAGATTCATATGTCTTGCTAGAACAACATCTTGATCTAGAACAACTATTTCTCTCCTTCGAGGAAATCTCTCTCTCTCTCTCTCTCTCTCTCTCTCTCTCTCTCTCTCTCTCCCTATCTTGATTCTCACCCCTCTCTTGATGAATTGAATGGTGGTGTTAGAAATGTTAAAAAATGGTTTTATTTGTGCCCTACTTTCATGTTGAAACTTAGGGTTTAGGGTTTTGAAAAAGGGTTTTTGTCCTACTTTTTCCCTTTGATCTCCCAGCACTATGTTATATTTTGTAGTTGACTTGTGTTTGTTAGTGACCTAGTCTTAAGTCATGGCTGGAAGGCTTTTCTATCATTTGTTTACCATCCCTCGAATTAGAAGTCACTGATCATAGCGGTTCTTTTCATTTTGTGTTATATTCCTAAGTGCTGCAAAAATCCCTGTAACTTAAAGTTAGAAAATCCCATAGGAAGGTCCTTTCACATGATCACTTTGCCCATAGAGGTTTCCACGTGCTCAAAATGACTCACTCAAGTGTCTATCTTAGTGTCACTATTATGTGAGATAAGCATGTCACATAGAAATATGAAGAATAGTCTATCTCGTGAGCACTTTGGTAGGAAGTATCAACCCCATGGGATAAGAGAATGACACTACTCAAGAGGAAGTGTTATCCTGCAACATGTTTGAGGTAACTGTAGAGCACCATGGGATAAGAAGCATAAAATAAATCTTATCCCATAGATACTTCATAACAACAAAAGGATTGTGCGGGACAAGGAACATTCACAGGAGCGCTAGGAGGAAAATCTTATCCTATGGTGTCTTAGGGACATTGAGATGAGCCTGTGGGATAAGAAATAACTCAAAGTCACAAAGGGAATGTTATCCTGCAAGGTCTCCAAGATGTCAAAGTGGTAGTGCATGATAAGAGATAGTAGAAAAGGTAACAAGTATAAAGGCTTGTCCCACTGTATTCTTCATCTACAAAAATTGCTCCCGTGGGATAAGGAATATCAAAGGATTCTCAAGATGCCTTGTCCTGCAAGGAATTACACCTCTTCAAATGCTAGTCATGGGATAAGAATTACAAGTGAAATACACAGGATATCTTATCCCACACATTCCTGTGGGGATAAGAGATGGGTCACGGGATAAGAGAGATTAAGTTTAAAAGGCTTATCTCGTGTGGGGTAAACACACAAAGGAAAGAGTTTTCAAGCAATAGACAAATAGAGAGTTACTAGCAACGTGAGATAAGGGGATTCTTAGAAGAGATGCTCAGAACCTTATCTCTCAAGGAAAAACAAAGATAACTATTGTACTATGAGATGAGAAGAGACAGATGTTGACAAAGGAAGGATAGTGAAGCCTTATCCCATGAAGGTGAAAGAGATGCTCCCGGGTGTCCAAGGATAAAAAAGCAAAGCAAATACATAGAAACCTTATCCTGTGGGGATTGTCAAGGTAGTAAAAGATGGTGCACGATAAGAAAGAAAGATAGATCTAAGGAAGGCCTATCCTTTAAGGGAAAGAAGAGTGTAGTAGGTGGTCACGGGATAAGAGATCGAAGGAACAAAGAGGGTTTTCCTTATCCCACATGTCCCTACGAGGATAAGGAAATGACCATGGGATAGGAAGATGATAGAGGCAAAAGATAAAAGGGCTTATCCCCCAAGGGTAAAGTGAGTCTTAGAGGCAACATGAGATAAGTAAAGCCAAAGAGAAAGGTGGAACTTATTATCCCTTGATGCCTAAGGCCATGAGATGGAATCATAGCGCACATAACATGCATGTTATGCGATTTACATGAAATGCCACCGTGCAGCCTGATTGGTCAAAGTGTCCACATAGAGGGTTGATGAAGGTTGACCAAAGGACAAAGGAGACTATTTTGAGGATGTGGCACATGTAGATTTGCTAGGTTCCACTTGTTGAAAGAGGAAACAATACCAATGAAAGTGATTGTGCTCACATGGTGCAGGTAAATTTTTACAAATAAAATTAGAGTGGATTTCAGCGATGGCATCAAGAGGGAGCTTGCATTTAATGAAGATTGGATAGAGGAATGGTTGAGGGGCTCCATAAGATCTAATGATATTCTATTAGTAGGATTTCAGAGCTTTGAGCATGCTGAAGGGTCCCTGAATGAGAGGATGAGAGGACACAGGGCAGGAGGGGATTACTAAATGTAGTAATTTGGACTCAGTGATTGATCAAAGAGGGAAGTGGATGGAATTAATGAAGTTAGCCAATCAACTGAGTGATAGATCTCTATGTGGGTTAAGATAGCTACCCCTGATTTATCCATGAACTTGTGGTCCCAGCTCCTAGGATGACGACCTCTCATCTGCCTGCATTAATGCAAAAAAGAAAATTACATGCATAGTAACAAGGACAAAAATCCTTAGGGTGAATTTTAATGAGTGTAATTTTGACATGTGTCTTCTATTGGCAAATGCACACTCCAATGAGAAATTGTAGGTGATTGTAAGGTTGCCATCAATGACAATTCCTTCAATCACCTACAATTTCTCATTGGAGTGTGCATTTGCCAACAATAATTGGTATCAGAACTTGGTCCTCTATTTTCAAAAGCCTAACAGCTTGAGGAAGATCTTGTCACCGGTAGAGATGGAAAACTTGAGTGAATGAAGTCTCTGAGGAAACAACAGATGCATGGGATATATTCCTTGTAGAAAAAGAGAAACAAGAAGAGTTACTAAGACCTAAGACCATCAGGGTATACCAAAAGGACATGGATAACGGAAAAGGTAAGGTAGGTGGACCTCCAAGCCTTAAAATAACTGATAATGTGCTCCCACCTCCTTCGGATACTCCACTAGTAGAAACTACAGACAATCAACCGACCATTGAGAGTATGGAGACTCCACTAGAGGATACTAATCCTGAATCTAAAATTTTGTACACTGTAAATATAGATACTCAAGAAGTAAATGTTGTGGTTGACAGAGAAACCACTGAGGATAAGAAGGAAGAAGTGACTATTGAGTCACCTACTGCAGATGTTGAGGTTGAGGTTAATAACACTGTAAACATAAACTCAAAAAAACCTACTCTAACAGAGCAACCGACAGAGGACACCACTGGTAAACCATTAGAAGAACCGGTAGATAAAACTGAAAAACAATTAGGAGAACTGGCAATGGATAGTGCAGAGGTACAATCTGAGAAATCGGAAGTGCACACAAAGACACAGATTGAGAAACCAGCTGTTGAGAGCTCAGAGAAACCCTCTAAGACATAGATGGAGATACCGGAACATAAACAAGTTGAGACTCAAGTTTAGACAGAGACAGTGCCACTGGCTAAAAGTAAAAGGCCTAAACCTTTTCTAGTAGAAATGCAAATATAGACTAACCTACTAGAGGTCGAATCAAGAAAGATGATTATTACAACCAGCAACATGGATATTGTGAAAATAGTTGGACAGACATCTGGTACTTCCATAGCAAAATTCTGACCTACAAATGTAACAAAGGTCTTATTGGATTCAATAAAGAAGATCACAGAGAGCAATGCACAAGCCTATAAGGCTATAGATGATACAATCCCTATTCTTAAATTGATAGCACCTAAATGCATTATGGATAATAAGGATTCTTTAGGTCAACTAGACACATTGTCTAAGTTCATCACTGACAACATTTTGATAGTTGATCAAATAAATGAGGATGCATTTAAGGAGAGAATGGTTAAAGAAAAAGAGAAATTCTTTGAGGAAATTGTGAAGAAGAACAAGGAGAAAATGGACACCTTATTACCGGATCTAGGAAAAATAATTTTGGATTTTAAGAAAATGTACAAGGATACTTGCAAGATAGACATCTTGACATAGGATATAGATTCAGAGATCAACAAAACTCAAACTGAAATAAACAATGTTGCTGACAATTTGATAGGTACATCCGATTCATTTTTGGAGATAGAAAAGAAAATTGCAGATCTAGAGGAGAAAATCAAGAAGTTAGAGAAGGACAAAGAGAAAGTTAAGGATAAGGCAAAGAGCTTAAAATGTAAACTTGGTCCAAAACTAGACTACCTCATTTCTTTGAGAAAATAAATTTCTAAGGCTCTAGTTCCTGGACTTAAGACACCGGAAGAGAAAATGCACATACTCACTGGTATAGTTCAGAGAACACAAGAGGCATTATAGGAAAACAAAAGATTCAACAACAATTTAGGCAGATATATTCTAGCTTGTAACCCACCGGTTACAAAAATCTAGGCAGGAACCACACTCCACTGACAACGAATGACCACCTTTGCCATTGATGTCAAAGGGGGAGTAGTGTGATGAGAAAAATGATTAGAATAGGACATCATCAGCTTAGGGGGAGCATACATTTTTGGGCACATAGTTTTGTTAAGACAATTTTGGCAAACCATTGTTGGATATATTCTTTTTGGATTTTTCTCATGAGTGTTGCCATCAATGCCAAAGTGGGAGATTGTTTGCAAATGCACACTCCAATGAGAAATTGTAGGTGATTGAAGGTATTGTCATTGATGGCAACCTTACAATCATGTGACACCGCTAGGAAAACATAGGCACCGACACCAGCAGACTCTACACCGACATATAGAACACTGGCACCGAAAAGGAAGATTACCGACACCCTGGTCGACAACAATTTTGTATAAATGTATTTTGTAATTAATTGTTAAATCTTTTGTAAGCTGACATGGCAGATTGTAATATGACTCATATATGTATGAGATCATTGTAGATCATTTAGGATATGATATGATATGAAATATGAATAGAAGGTAGCAGACCTAATATGCGAATTATTGGTTAAATGTTTATGTATATTGTAGAGCTTAAACTAGATACTTAAACCAGTACTGAATCTGGCATAGCAGATGCTGATCTAAAGTAGTACAAGACATTGGATTAGTATAATCCATTTTTGTAAGTTAGTGTGACTTCTTTTGTAATTAAGTAGTGAGCTCTAGGCACTTGGGCTTCCTGCATATGTAGGCCCCTATTGTAAGCAGTAATATTCTCTTATTGGCTAGTAAGTGAATATTGTGGGTCACAAATCCCACTGAGGTTTTTCCCACACTGGGTTTCCTTGTTAAAATATTGTGTTATGGTGTGCTTCTCATGTTGTGGTTGTTATTCTTATTTTCTGCATTATTTCTGGTTTACCGGTACACAATTTTAATATGCTTTTCATGTTATAAGTTAAGAAAATTAACTCACTGGTCAGATATTGATTCACCCCCCCCTCTCAGTATCTTTGAGAATCCTAACATCTTCTTGGCTTGAAGATTGTTTTTGCTCCCTTGTGTTATAAAAGGGAATTTAGGGCCAAGAAGAAGGATTAATTTTTTTTGATTAGTATGTACTAGGAAAGCTGTGAAGCAATATAATGACAATTAGTCTTTCACAAGTTTAGTGATCATAACAATCTATCATGAATGTATCAATTTTATTATAAAAATAAATATATAGAACATTCATTTTTCTTTCTCAATGTCTCTTGTATTGTGTTGTATGAGTTGTAATGTTAATGACATGTTCAACTTGTCTTATCTAATGGAGAATGTGTATTCCTTGATAGGTTTCATTTCACGTAAAATGAATTAAATTCTATCTTGAATACTACAACATTTGTGTGAGAGAGATTGTGAGGAAGTTGTGGATGCATTCTCAATCTGAGCATTCTAAGCAAGTCTTGAATGTTTAGTATTGGATTTTAATGCTGATACTATGATACTGTTTCCATTAGGACTATTGTTTGACTTTGTATTCCCTTTAAATAGGCACCGATCATATTATTTTAGGTTTCTGGATCATTCTCACATTCTTATTTTACCTTTTATATTTAAGTTTTTGATTTTTTCTGTAGTAGGAGTAGAATAGACTAGAGCCAACTTTCAATGCAAGCAAAGTTATATAAGATAAGGTTCAAGCCAGAATTTATAGTTCATCATACTTGGTATATTTTCATTAAGCATCTTCTATAAAATGCAATGTTTGTTTATATAAGGCCAAAATGTTGTATAACATTTCTATAGGGATACCCACCTAGGTCCTATAGAGCCTGAAGAGAAGAAGATTGCATCCTTTCTGCCGAATCTTGTTCGTTGGCCAAACCCAATCCTGGATATGTTTATGAGTCAATGGCTATATCTCTAGGATTTAGGATTTGTTGATTTGGGAACTAATAGGTGGGATTATTCTTGTTAATTATCTTCCTGCCTTAGTTCTAACCATGCAAGAATCTCCTAAAGAACATTAACCAACTGAGAGATTTCATCATTACCTTATTAGTTCTCACCTTGAACTTCCTCCTCCTGAAGGTCAATTTGCTGATCCTCCTGATGAACCTCTTTAGAAACCTTAGGATTAGGATTCTATTGAGTACCCATGTGGTTACCTTGTCCACAACCTCTACCCCTAGTAGACATCTTATCTACACAAGCCACAAAGCATCTATAAGACAAAATATAGGGCTAATAATAAATGTGGCAAGATAACTCCAAAGTTTTAACCCAAGTTAGTATACTATTAATCATGATGGGCTCATATGAAACCAAAGTACTCAGTGTATGAACATGGGCTTTGATGCCAGATGTAATGCCTGCCACAAAAACCCTAGAGAAATAAACACATAATTAGGAAAATAGAGGTAATCTTAAAAAAAGAGATACAATAATACATCAAACTACAACAACTCATTAAGAACTACATGCATAGGTTATACATGATCATATAAAACTTGAGTGCACAAGTGGAAATTAATTCTAAACATATAAATATCCTTCCGTAAGGCATCATAATGTCACTACTTAATTACAATAACAACAATATGTACAACAATTATTAATGATTCATGTTTACTTTCCTTAACTATAATAACACTCATTTCACCACATATAACATAGAAAAGTAATTATGAAATTACCATTAAACACTAATCCATGAAATATTACCATATCCAACACTTCCACATTTGATGCTACAAAAGTCATCATTACATTACATATTACATCACGTATTGGTGACCATTACAAATATACATTATCTGCTTCAAATAGGAAAACATGATATACATCTGCTCCAATATTCCATATAAAAAGAGCTTGAAGAAAATTAGAAGCATCTATCATGCTCACAAACATCCAATGAAGATGAATCCAAATAGAAGAAGGCACCAAACCACCCAACCATATGGAACCAAAAAGGAACCACCCCTTGTGCTCTAGAGAACGATATAAGGCCCCACACACACTAAACTTAGGCTGACACCTAACTCCCAAGCAAATACAAAGTAAAAACATTAAAACAATAACATAAAACTATCAACATAAGACATAGGCTTAACCATAAAACAAAGGTTAAGACCTAGGACACACATAGAGGAAAGTGTCATCACATGTCATCATCAAAGGTTATTTTGACAGTCTCTTTGGACCTTGATGCCAAAGTGACACCCATGCAAAACCAACTCAACCTCTTGTGACAAGGGAGTATAGTCATGCCAACAAGGCCTTCCCAATCTCATCTCGATCTTGAACTAGAACTCTAGCCATGAGTGGGGCACCATAATTGTCTTGTTAATGTGAGAATATATCGAACCCTTACATAAATTCATTAAGGTAATCACTTTCTTAAATCAACTCTCGTTGAGATCTACTGACAGCCACTTAAGGGCCTTGACACTCACTTGGAAGCCACTCCACCTAGGATGTTTTTAAAGTCTAAGGATAAAATATAAATCATAAATCATAAAGATATCTCATAACCATCTGTAATGTATAATCAACTAGTTCCCATATAAGAAAACTAAACCATTATAGTAAAACCGATTCATAACATAACTCCAATCAAACACTTCAGTTGCAATACCAAGAAACATAGTATAAATCCAAATAATCATCTTTACAAAAGTCATGATAGGAAAACACAAGTTTGAAAATAAGTCTCTGGTCTGACTCAGACTGTAATTTTTTTTGAAAAACAATAAAAAAGATAAAAATAACTAGATTAGCACATTTGTAAACTCTTTTAGTGCATTTGCACAATCTTCTTGTGCATTTACATATTTACTTAGCGCATTTATTAATTCCTCTAGCACATCTGTGGCTCAGAATAACACATTTATGACCCATAATGGTGCATTCATCACCCAATTTAGTGCATTCATTATGCAGACTAGTGGACACATCATTTCTTTCAATGCATATGTTGCCTGTTTTAGCGCATATGAAAAAGAAGCAAATTACAACACTGAAACAAAAATAAAGTTCATAAATAGATTTAAGAAACTCATAACAAAATTTGACTTCACTCAAATCAACATAGAAAGAAATGAATTTCAATCAGAAGCCCAAATAATTAATCTCAAAGGTAGAAAAACATATTCATAAGAAAAAAAATCTCTATTTTCCTAGTTGTGTTTAGTTCTCTAGGGTTTTCATGTTGGGCATTACATTAGAGTCCCTATAAACCCTGCTACCAAGATAGTACCGAAGGTCTAGGACATTATCATGAATCCCTATGGATGATCTCCTTATAATTCAAAACTTTAAGGATTATCTGGCAAGAAATAATACTTATTGTCCATCTAAGGTTACTTCTTCTTAAAAAACTCCTTTTTATTCATATCATCAAACTTATGACCATCAACCCAATGATTGTATGGATTTTGAAAAAAGTATGCAATAACTAGTTGATAATGGAACCGTTAAAATCATAGATGACAATCCTTCTTCTAATAATACTTGTCCTACATCATAAGAGACAAGACCTAATCCCATTGACGATCAAGAGAAATTAGCTACTAGAATCTTTTGGAGATTGAAGTATGATAAGAATGTTGTCGTTCCTTCATAGAATTCACTAATAAACAAAAGGAAGGTAATGACCATTGTATTTATCATTTTAGTTGTGTGCATTCTCTTGGAATGTTTTAAGGCATTTAAAACATTTCCTCAAGATCTATATGATAAGGCTCACATATCTCACACACCTGATCTTGCTCTCTTTCTTGGTGAGAAATTAGCGCCTTATCACTCTATCCACCCTTCATGTTGCTCCTCACCCTATGACACAAGTAGTTAATTTTATTAGGGGCTCTTTGTCATAAGAGGTGATGTTATTTTAAATATATGATTTTGGGGCAGCAACATCATTCATTCTTGCCTCTATCTTATTATTTCATCTCTTTCACTAATTCCCTTTAGGGGTTGCATTTTTCATACTTTGATATTATTTCTTACATGGAATGGTATGCCTCTCATGATTAATATCTCCTTAGGAGAGATTGTGATCCTTCATTCTAATTCTTTCCTTCTCTCTTTGAAGTTTACCTCTTCTTTAGAGTTACATTTTACATATATTAATATCTTTTCTTGCATTGAATATTCCTTCATGTGAGTAATTGTGCATTGGCTTATCTCTAATATCTCCTAAGAGGTTGTTTAATTCTTCTCATTGTCCTTATGCTTGGGGGGAAGTGATATTTCTTATCCTTTAATAAGGATCCACTTTTCTTTTGTCAACTGGTGTTTTCTTATGATTTTTGTAATGTCCCCATTTTTGGAGAAGAATTGATTAATTAATTTAATAAAGTGATTAATTAAATATTATTTCATAAAGTCACTTCTAGAAGCTTCTGGATGTTGGGGTGAAAGTGTATTAAAGGAGATCAAGTTGAGCTTCAAGGCAACCATGAGTTGATAATTGAGTTGATTTGGGTTTTGTGGAGCCGAGAGGTATCTGCAGACTTTGTCTTTGGGAATGAAAAAACTCCCATAGATAGCATAACTAAGGGAGTGAAATACCTTTTGAGGGGTTGAAATTGGGAGTGGGAGATACTCAATCTTCCATATTGTGCATAACGAGTTTATGGTGGTTGGGAAGGACAAATCAGTCCTTTCACTTGAGCTTCATTAATGGACAAGGGCCGATTTTGATAGAGTGCAAATTGGAGATCATTGGAGGCAATTTTTGGTGTTAGAAGTCTTCCTATTTCTAAGTTTACATATTAGACATCTTCAAACTTGTATTAGCTTGTGTGTACCATGATTTTATGTTCCAAGGACTCATTTCGTGTAATGCCCTGCTAGAAACCCTAAAGGAAAACAACGCAACTAGGCAACTAAAGGGGTGAAATATATATATATATATATATATATATATATATATATATATATATAAGATAAGTGTATTAATTATAACAATTTGCACATTTAATAACACAACAAAAGTCTAACACATGATTTCCTAAGGGTTACCAACGAAGATTAATTCGCAGATTAAATTAACACCATGGTTAATCCAATTGTCCATCTAATTAGGAAAATTAAATGCTTAAAATAAAAACATACTCATACATCTAATTTCCATAATGAAAGAATCAAAGTATTCCAATGCATTTATTTTTCCATAGATCATTTATACAAAAGATTAAAGCAACTGAATCAACATACATTCCATTGATATAATATCACAATATCCATAAATACATGGCTTCCAAAAATACCATGGAATAAAGAAGTTACAATACCAAGGTTACATAAATGTTTGATACAATGACCACAAGGTCTCAACTGAACAATGATCATGAACATGAGCTAGTACATGAAACACGAACCAAGAACACTAGCAAAGCCTTTCCTCGCATGAAGGTATGAATGTAGATATCCGATGGTAAGTGACACTACCACTCGACCATGTGATCCCAAAGTGGAACCACCCCACCGTGCTGGGAGATAGCAGAAGACCCTCAAGCAAGAAAAACACGACTGTACAATAGTATAACATGACTCCACAAATCCCATGTGGCTCAACTCATAAACACTAGTGACTCTAAGGAGAGAGTGTCATCACATGGCTTAAGGTGGTTACCCTAGGTAGGCCTCCATAGGTCCCGACCCCCATCCTGGGTTATCCTGGTAACCTCTCCCGAACCCCCAGCTCCATCTAAGCATCATGCAGACCCCACCAATCCTTTTGTGAAGACAAGGTGGTAGGTTTTCCATTCCAGGCCTTCTCATCACATCCTGAGCCTATACAAGCACTTAGCCATGTGCAAGGCACATTATCTTAGTTTAATATTTTAGCTACCCACCCCCTAGTCAATTATTAGGTTATCACTTCTTAACTGACTTTTGAGGGGTTATCCTGCCATCCACTTTGGGCGCGGCCCCCACTTGAAAGCCACTCTCTCTCATAGGACACTAACAGGAAAGGCTTCTCTCTATGAGAACACTATGGTGAAACTGACAGCCATAACTAATCTTGACCAAATTATAGGTGAAAGGTACACTATAAATAAACCAGGATTGACCATATGAAATAAAACCCACAATGGCTCACATTGATAGGTTTACACAACAACATTTGACCAAGGGGTATACTTATTTATGACAAGACGACAATACAACTAAAATTGCAATGAAATAAAGCTTTGACCACAATTATTATTTACACTAAGATTCTAAAACAAGAAATCTTTTCTTTAAACAACCAAGGCATAAATAACTTGCAATTAAAGTTACTTCAGAGAATATGAAAATACAACTATATAATAAAGGAAATTTCATATTTTCATTTGTTAAAAAAGCTAAATGTATCACATTAAAATAATTTCCCCTAGTCACATGTTTAAGAATAATTACCAATTATCCCAATTAAATGGTTTTCATAACATAGATTATATTCCAAATTAGAGATGTATATAATAATATAATATAATTACATGAATATATATTCTTTTAATATACACCCTATAATTATGTCATATTTAAAATATACATACTAAAATGAATATTTAATTTTCAATAATAAAATTTTACATCCTAAAACAAATATTTACTTTCCAATAATAAACATCTACATGCCAAATGAAGATTTAATTTCCGAAAACCAACATTTAAAAAACTACACCAATTCATATTCCAGCCAAGCATAAAAATGCTTTTTATATAAATATATTTCTATATATATATTTATTTATATTTTATTTTTTTAAACATAAAAAAAAATTAAAACATAAAAAAAAGGGCTACCCGCATGGTAGCCTGCTACCATACGGTAGCAAGTGCTACCTTGCGGTGGCACTTCTACCATATGGTAGTAGTCACTACCCTATGGTAGCACTATTACCGTAGGTAGCAGTTGCTACCTTGGGGTAGCGCTGCTGCCTTACGGTAGCAGCTGCTACCATGGGTAGCTTCTGCTGCCGTAGGGTAGCAGGCTCCGCCTCCCCCAATTTGCATAAAACCAAAATTTTTTTTAACCCCCCCCAAATTTATTTAAAACAATTTTCCCATAACATAAAATATAAAATAAATTTAATTTACAATTAAATTTATTACTATGGTAATTTGCATAAATTAACAGCTAAATATAGAGATACATAAAACTTAATTAACAACCAAAATAACTTACAAAGATAATTAAATCTCTGGCTAAATCTCTGAGATAGTACAGGGAAGAGAAAAACTCCATCATAGTGCAAAATATCGAAACAAATACCAAAACAAGAGGACATTTTCTCTGGCAAATCCCATTTCTCCCAAAACTTGCAACTTTTATGCATAATAAAAAAAATCTTGGCAGAATTTTGCCAGAATAACTTTTCCAAATTCCTCAAAATTTTTAAGTCTACAAACACCCATGGAAATAACTTCTTTCCAAAAACTAAAAATAAATTTCAAGAAAAGATTTTGGTCGAGAACAGGAAATAACCAGAAAGGGGTTTTAGATTTGAAAATTTATTTTTAACACACAGAGACTGAAATTTTTCAATAACTTTCATAGTATTCATTCCAAAACTGCTGCATGCATTCTAAACATCTATATTCCTTTTAAAACACAAATCATTCAGAATGAGGGAAGAAATAAAATATTTTCTTTAAAAACAACTAGAAGAGGCCACCCAACCTGTATAGCTTTCCTGGAAGAACTTTGTTGGAGAGCTTCTATCCTTCAACAAGCTTCCAATTCTAAAACCCAAGCCTCCTTCCCAACAACTCCAAAATCTTCACCTCCCCAAGAACAAGCACTCTAGAAAATTCCAAAAAATTCTTTCATGCACAACTGCCTCCTTCTCGTGAACCCCCAAAAAGAAAAAGATATCTTCCCTTTAACCTAAACTTTTAGGTTGCACATATTTTTGCCAAAAAACCTAATATTTAATTTTAGTAATAAAAAGAATTTTATTTTCTTTTCTAATTCCCACAAAAAGATAATTTAAAATGCAATATGCAAAAATCATAACCCTTTTTTTTTTCTTTTCTTTTCTCATGCTAAATAATTAATTTCCTTAAAAAGAAATTAAAGCAGTACTTTAATTCTAATTTATTCTTTTATTCATTCATTTATTTTTTAAATTCTAGGAAACAATAAATGAAATTAATCTAATTTATTTTTCACTAAAATTTGAATAAGATATATTTTTAATATAATACAACTTGCAACTTAATTTAATAAGTTCTTTTAATTAATTAAATTTATAATCTCAAAGCATAAAATACATAAATTAAAAAATACCAACTATGAGATAACTCCATAAATTTAATCAATTAATCAAATCTACTAAACACACACACTGAGCAAACCCCAAGCAAAGACTCAAAAAAAATATCAAACGACAATACATGAAGGCCAAACAAACTGACAGGACGACCAACTGACGATACTCACAAGAGTGTAACTGGGTAAAATAGGGTCAACTACTACCTCCTCCACTTCGATCAGACAAATATAAGGCATGCTCAGACCTGTGAAGCCAGGTGGAGATGATACCCCATACCTACCCGGTACTTGTACCTGCAATGACCTATATCATTGAACCACATATGCATATATACAAATATAGAATACACGACACACACACCGATGAAGGAGAATCATGAAGTTCCCTATCTCACCGGAGTGAGTGAAGGAAAATCGTCCCCTCGCATCCAATACACTTGCAGATACACAACATATAATTACACATCACATAGATAAAGTAAAGTGTCAGTACATAACCATAATCCATGAATTATCACCATTCACAAGTACTGAAATACTGAAAAATAAAGTATGCATCTCACATTCAGATAAAGCATGAAATAAAGTCATATAAGTCTGAATAACACAATGGTAATGTATCCATTGAAAGTAACAATAGTAAAATATGATTCTAATAAGTTCAACTGAGGAGGGGTACTAAATTTCGATCCACACTTGTAACAACATTGAGGGAGGAGTTAGCCGATCTTGGTAGAAGCATTTGGGTGAGATTTTGTGTTGATTGCAGGAGTCATATCAGTTCTGAAATAAAATCTGACCAAACCCATACTTCCCACAATTTTATTCCTTGAGGCTCATTTTTGCATCACACTTCATCTTTGAAGATAGCACCAGCACAAGGGAGGAAGAGCGGTTCCATTTGAGGCATTTTGAACAAGGAATAAGAGGTGTTTAGTGTTGCAATCAATTCTAAGAAGAAATTGTACCAGTGTGCTATAACCCACAACTTGGTTTATATTTATTTATAAGGGCATCAAATCATCCTAATGAAGGCAGTGATAATCTTGGAGAGGTTAGGTGATTCATATTGTGACAATTTGAGGGAGTATTGTGAAGATATCAACGCCATATCTATTTGAACTAAAAATCGTTGTAGTCAGCCTATACCCTCGATTTTGCTCATAGCTCATTCATTTAGCATCAAATATCATTAATAGAGATAGCACTACACTTTTGGAGGAAGGAAAAACATGTTTTGAGGACTAGTTTCTATCATTCACTAATGCATCAGACTTCCATCAGCAGTAGCAGGGGCGATTTTGAAAACCCTTCATTTTAATGGTGGAATTGGCTCAACAAATAGGATATTGATTGCTTCTTCATCCTTGCATCAAGGAGTCTCAACCAGGTTCATCTTGATGTTGATTTCAATGAATGTTTGATGGTGTATGTATATATATAGGTCATGGCTATCTTTGTACTGAGAAATTTATGAGTCCATAATAGGTTGAGTTTGGGTCATTGCATAATTATTGTCAGGATTTATTGAAACATCCTTTTGAATAAAAGAAAAGAAAATAAGGTTTCATTCATATATCATGCTTGTATAAGGTCTCATGCCAACTGTTTGCCAAAATAACAAGTTGTTGGTGCATGTAAGTGTGTCTAAAGTAGCATAGAACTCTTTAATTCAATAGAAAATACATCTTTGATGATTGTCCAACATATTAGAAGGCATTTATGGTTGATAATTCATGAGAAGTATATGTTTGAATACCTTCATATTAGATTGAAAATTTCTGAGACACTCTGTCAGCATAATACACAAATCTCAGAACAACATAACACACAGTTTAGATTGTTAAATATTTCTTGTTTTCAAATATTTTAGTACAAGGGATATTTCAGTAGTATTAGAGCCAAGATCTTGCCATCTTGTGATCAGATTTATGTTGGATAAGTGAAAGATAAATCAAATATTATAATAGGGAACATCAAAGATAGTATACATTTTCAGCAGCACTAAGGAAAAATAGTTATGACTATGGCAGAATAAGACAAGGATGTATGGATTGAAAGGAAGTTCGATACCATGCTTGATATGATGTCTTTCTTATTGGCAAAGATAGAGCAGAAAACAAATAATAATCTAACAAAGTCATGGAGATGAACATAGTAGAAACAATGAAGTGAATAGGAATGTTGATAGGGAAAGGTCAGTACACCAAGCTTCTACAACTAGAGGATCACCCTCTAGGCCACTCTTTTCCACTTTATACCAAGAGAAGAATAACCACAAGTTGTGATTGCATTACCATTTGATAAAGATGCGAGGCAAGCTTACAAAGAGTATAATACCCTTCCTTCTGGTCTTAGAGAACAATGGACTTTTGATTAGTTCATGAATCACATGAGTAGGAGGAATGGTAGACGGTATGATCAACATGCTCTAGTAAGGAAGGATTATCAACAAGCTCTTGATGGAAGTAGGGTATGTAAAAAATCATATGATGAATTTGATAGACATGTTGATTTGAATCAAGAGATTAGGACAACTTTGGGAAATGATTGCATGGAGAATATGTCCCCTAGCACTTCCAATTTTTATAACAATAGCTATGATACCTTGCATCTGCATGGGTTAGTAATGCGTACACATAAGAAAGGCACTATTCTTGAGTTGTCACATGATAGTACTTAGGAACTGGGTACTAATAATGCATGGAATGATGGGGATTCATGTCATGATGAGTCTGATTTTTCAAATTAGACCTTAGAAACTAAGTTTGAAGATATACTTTTTGACATGGAGCCCCACGATCACAAGTTAGATATACATGCTGAGACATTGGAGGTAGAACTAGGTGAAGGTATTGTCATACCAACAACTTTTACTTTTCCAATTGAGTCAGCAATTGAGATACATAGCAACAGTACCTTGGATGTTGATGTATACATGGAT